>NW_016814655.1:1521839-1604791 GCF_001698545.2 Rhinopithecus bieti | reverse complement strand
CCCAATAGTTCTCAAACCAAACTCCTCTTGCCTTTTTCTTTCTCTTTCTTCCATCTTTCTTTCTCTCTCTTTCTCCCTTTCTCCTTCCTTCCTTCCCTCCCTCCCTCCCTCCCTCCCTTCCTTCCTTCCTTCGTAATTTTGTAAGAAATTCAATTGGTGGCAAAACTGAACTGTACTAAGGTAAGACTATTTTAGTCATTATTTCCCTCCAATTTCCACCCCTGCTACGAAGTGCAGTGGGGGTGTTAGGCTAACTCCATGAAAAACACTATAGCACCATTTGGAAATCCAAACAATTCTGAATTCTTAAATACATATTGTATCAAGGGATTAAGAGAAAGAAATGTAGACTTAAAATTACCAAACTAGCTTTTCAGGTATTTCTGACATTACGACGGAGTATACTGGAAAGTAGATAAGAGCATTTTAGACATAGGAAAAGTTAAAGTGTTATTTAAATTGAGTCAGCCTTATTGATCAACTGAGACATTCCCATTTCTGGTTATGACAAACTGAGAACCTTCAGCTTAGGCCATGCCTCACTCAGGTAGTTTCCACATGGATTATTTCTATTTGAGTAGCAATTCTACTCCACCATGAGTCTTTATGTCTAATCTTCACCACCAAGGCATGCTCCTGGGGGTTCTCCTCTCCCCTCTCGAAAGCAAGGTGTTACTAGCAGCACAGGCGACTTTGGCAGCACCTGACGCAGTGATGTTCCATATGAGATGCTACTACTGATAGCCTAGCACTTCACCTGCAACAAAGTTAGCTTGGTTTCCTCTGTTGGCTTTCTTCTTTTCTCCTTGACTTAGGAAGACTGACTACTTTCCTAAGTATGACTACTAAAATTCCAAAATGTAACGTTGTAAACTTAAAATGTCAGATTGCTCATCAAGTGGCATTTAAAACACACCATGTGTACTCACATATCCCTTAGCCAAAAATGAAGTTTTGTTTTGTTTCTGTTTGTTTGTTTGTTTGAGACAAGGTCTCTCTATGTTGTCCAGGCTGGAAGGCAGTGGTGTGATCTCGACTCACTGCAGCCTCAAACTCTCTGGTTCAGGTGATCCTGTTACCTCAGCCTCCCAAGTAGCTGGGACTACAGGTGCACACCACCAAACTCAGCTAATTTTTATATTGTATTTGTAGAGACAGGGTTTTGACATGCCCAGGCTGGTCTCAAACTCCTGGACTCATGCAATCTGCCCATCTTAGCCTCCCAAAGTGCTGGGATTACATACATAAGCCACTGCACCCAGCCAAAAAAAAAGAAGTTTTAATAGTTCCTTCCAAGTGTTTGGGTTATGATTGGAAGAACAAAGCAATAACTGTAGTAATGAAAACAGTGGTGGTGCTAGTATTAGTAACAACCATAGTCATCATAGTTAATTACAACCCCCACCACCATCTCCACAAGTTATTACATTTTCAGTGCCTATCTATGTGCCAAGTATTGTACAAGGTGCTTCACAGATATCATCTCTGCATCTCTGACCCTGTTATCTAAAGACTATCATGCCTATTTTACTTCTGGGTAATGACATTGGAAGAGTATACGGTACGTAAATTTCCAAAGTTCATGTGGCCATTAGATGATGAAACCATGTTTTAAACACAAGTGTATTAGAATGAGCTGATAATCATCCTGACATTTTATTTTACTTATTGAATTCTACTCTGGCTTGTCTTATGTGACTTTGCCCTTTGTTATGTGCCTTTGTAAGTTATTTTAATACTTTCCTGACCACGGGGCCCCACCTGTAGAGTAAGCCTCTCAGTATACTTCTAGTTTCTTTCACCACCTTCTTATCTACTGAGTTGCTGAGCAAAGGGTTCTGAACACAGCAGCTGGTAAATAAATATTTGTTAACTAATTTTCCCTTTTTTATTCATGTAAAACATTTCCCACAGTGTTCACTACTCCACCAAATACCGTGTTCCAAATCTCAAAGTCACTCCATAAATTAAAGCTTAACAGGGGGCTGACACAATCGACAAAGCTTTGCTCATTTTCCTAACTATAAACGGGAAAAAGCATCGGTGGAGTTCTCAAAGGAAAACAAACAAAAAATAAAAAAAAACAAAGGAAAAGATTGGGGGCTAAGTAGTTCAGTACAAAACTCAAAGGTTGCAGTAATCTAGTTAAAAAATAGAGGAGGAAAAAAGAAAACAAATAAGAATTTTGTAAATTAAAATATGCAATGAGGCATTAGAACATTTTGACATTTCTCAAAGTGAAAACCCTGTTGGTCTATTACATCAAAGGAAGAAGGTAAATATGCCTTTTCTTCATTTCTAGTTTTTAGTTAATGCTGAGGAATGAAATTATATTTGCTGAAGAACTCAGAGACGGTTGCCAATATTTTTGCTTGATTTTTTTAAAAGCCTCTTCAAAAGAAAATATCTCACCCCTGCCAAGGCTCTTTGTAGAGAACTGTAGCCTTTAAAAATAAAGTTCAACAGATGCTTTTAAAGCTTGAAATTAATTTTTAAAGTAATGTGACTTTTAGTAGTTTGTTGATTGATATTTTCTACTCAGGATGAGTGATTAGGAGAAGAATTCACAGGACAAATAACAAATGATACTCTGGAACAGCCAACTTTGATCAAAAAGGAATATGAGAGAGAAAAAAATCTACTTTGGCCTGTCTGGTTCCAGGTAGCTGGGGCATGTAAGTCAGACTCAGGGCTGGCAGTTGGCCCATCCACCCCAATCTCTTCATAAATTAAGGCCACCTACTTAATAAGTCCTATTCCTTTCCTGTCACCATTCAATTCACTTCCAATCAATACAGAGTAAGTTAAAGGAGCCCTTCCCATCATGCTTGGAAAGTAAAAGAGCTGCGAGGTTTTTTTGGGGGGGGGAGTTTGTTTTTCTCTTAATCTAAGCAAGCCACACCCAGTGGAAATTAAGAATTCTTCCATATTAAATTTTAGGTCTTTATTTGAACAACTACAACAACAAAACAACATTGCTCATTAACACTATCACTTAGTCTCTCTCTTTAATGGAGAAGTAGCCTATGATAATAATAAAGCCAAAAGCTATTTCATTGAAGTTAGAAAAAAGTTTAACTCTTTGTATATACAAATCTCTGAAAATTGACTAAAAGTTAGTATGGACCACTTGAAAACATTATGAAAATGGAGAGCTATGGTTAGATGTGATGACACACACATACCTGTGAACAGTTAGTAGAATAAGACTTGCAAATTTAATAGAATAATAATGAAATACAGAAATATTAAGAGGTTTACGAAGAAGCAACAGATCATGAACAAACACATGACTGACAGCTTCTCAGTGCATCTTTAATCTTGAGTGCAGCCTTGAAGTGGTTTACAAAACAGAACTCAAGAAAGGCAGCACTGCACAGTGCCTTGCCTAGAGAATATACTAGTATTTTTTTTTTTTTTTTTTGAATGCTGTAAGCAATCCATGTAACTGGGTTGGCTTATTCCTTTCTCTTCTACCACCTTCCTCTAGGGAAAAGAGGAGAGCTGATTTAAGCTCTTAGACTTCACCTTGGTTATGCCACTTCCCTGACTGCTTTGGTGACCTTCAGTAACTCAACTTTTATAGCCTTGGGCATCATTGACAAACCAAGTATGTACAACTAGATAATATCCAGGCTCTTAGACAAGTGTGTTAGTTGTGCTTAATCTTCAACAATACATGTGGGGTGAGAAGATTAAGGCTCAGAGATGTAAGGTATGTGAATATGTTTTTGACTCTTGAGACTATACAAATAATATTTTAGGAAAGCACTTTATAGTTGACAAAGACCCAAAGACAGGAGAATATATCATCACTTCCCCTTAGTCTACATTTTCCTTTCCAAACTACAAAGTGCAACAATGGATGGGCCTTAACCATAGCCAGATAAACACATTCTACCCATTGTAGATTCTAGTCAGTATGCAAGCCCATGTAAATGTATGAGGATATTGTAGTAAGGAGGGTCTCAAGACAGTCACAATTCTCAGTGTAAATATGACACCATGGTGATAGGTTCATGGCCCACTTAGAATGGTGGCAGTGACACAGTACAGAGCTGTAAATCTAGAGACCTAGGCTCTTCTTCCAGCTCTGTTATGAATTCGAGGTATGGCCTTAAGCAAAATCCTCCATTTCTTCTGGTTTCCATAATGACCTGCTCTCCTTTCAACCTTGTACATCACTTATAAGGATCAAATAAGCAAATGTGCACAAAAAACACTTTTAAAGATTAAAATCCTCTGCAGGTGCCAGACTATCCAAACCCATATGAAGCTTGTCAAAAGAAATGGATGATGTACTTAAGACCAGTGGTTAACCAAAGTGGTGATTTCCCTCTCCCTTTCCCTGGTAGACATTTTGGCTGTGGGTGCAGGTGTTGTCTGCTATTGGCATCTAGTTAGTAGAGAAAAGGGATGCTAAACATCCTATAATGCACAGAACAGCCCCCACAACAAAGAATGATCCAGTTCAAAATGTCAGGAGTGATGATGTTGAGAAACCTTGATTTAGACAAAGGTCCAAATTGGCTGGAAAGAAAAATAAAAGCAAACTCTTGTAACCAGGCTTATCTCATCCTCTCCTACTCTCTCGCTCCTTTCTAAGGTAAAGAAGAAAATTGTCTCAACATTTCAGATGCTGACACACTCAGACTCAGAAAAACTCCAGTCTTTTAGGTGTCCAAAATAAATTCAGGGCATGTTTAGTTCAACCCAGATAAATCTTTCCTAATGAGCCAGGTAGTTAGAAAAAACACCTTTCCCTGGAAGCTGCAGTCTTCTAACCTCTAACTCCTAGACTTTTATAGAAAACAGAGTATCTCTCCAGTCTTTTGGACTACATGATTTATTTGCTCATTTGGTTGACTATCCACAGGCCCAGGCTCAGGGCATTTCTCATCTCAGTTGAAAGTATATAAAGAGCATTGCTCAAACTACCTTTAGTGCTGACTGTCTACTTCCATCCCAGACCCAGTGAGTGGGGGAGATGAGAAGTAATAAGGAGCTTTGTAGGGAAAAGCCGGAGAACAGTGAGGGCTGGGGGATGGTTAATTAGTCTGTTGTGATGTGCTCTCTCCAGCTGAGTCCCAGCACCACAACAAGCCATTATTTTCAGAGTTGCCAATTAATTCAGCTGAATTTCTGACTCGAGGTGTCTCTCCAGTACAGAGCAATTAGCTGACACCCTTTGCTCCTGCAAGGGAATGAATGTGCCCTATGGGGGGTATTGGACTTTGTATATCACACAACAGGAGCCTCAATCTCCTTTCCTGCCCTCTGTCAGACCCAACACTGAGCTAAGAAAATGGAAGAAAAAAAAAAAAAAAAAGTAAGTCTCTCCCATGTAAAGATGGAAAGTGGGGAGGAAAGGGAGAGAGATTTGGGAATGTAGGAGATAATACCTTTTCCTGAGAGAGATTTCCATCTTTCTACATTGCCCATAGCACAAAATGGAGTTTTTTATTCAATAAATGTCTCACCTAGATCTGATAAGTTGAAGATGCCAAGTAGAGCATGTTCTGGAAGAACTGTGATCTAAGGTTGAAAGAAGTATCAGAGCCTCTTCCTGGAAATGTAAGGCACAAAGTGAGAACAAGTAAAGCAGAAAGTTGGCCTTATACAATTATATTGGTGTAGTTCTCAAAGCTTGCTAGATGCCCAAGGAGCTCTTGAAAACATTAATACCGAGAACAGGGATACAATAATACCGAGAATGGGGATTCTAATTTAATTGGCCTAGGATGGGGTCAAATCATCTGTGCTTTATAAATGCTCCCCAGGTGAGTCTTGTGCAACTGGACTTGAGAATCACTGGAACAGCCTGGGCCCCAGACCAGGAGCATGGGCATCACCTGGGAACCTCTTAGAAAATATTGGACTCTGATTCAAACAGACTGAATCAGAAGCTCTAGTGGTTGGGCCCAGCAATCTGTGTTTCACCAAACCCATCAGGTTATTCTGGTGCACACTAAAGTTTGAGAATCACGACACTAAAACAATGAGTTGCTTTATTTCTTTGCCTCTCTCTATCCTAGTATTAAGAAGTATCGGTACTGGTGGAGTCCTATTCTTATGTGTGTGTATTTTCCCAAGCTCCCTTGGGTTGAATCCTTTGCTGTAATCTCTCCAACTGGGATCATGTAAACTCTACCCATATATTAATCCTGGCCTTATCTTTGAGCCAATCTCATCTCTACATCTTGATGAAAAATGAATAAAATGATAATGGATAGTTACTAAATATTAGTTGCAAGTACTCATCACTTTCAGTGACAAGGCCATCAAAACCATACACAGAAGTTTCATCCAACTATATCCATCACCTTTCCTGATGGGAACTTCTTTGTTTTTTCTTTTCTTTTCTTTGTGTGTGTGTGTGTGTGTGTGTGTGTGTGTGTGTGTGTGTGTGTATGATGGGAACTTCTTTGACAGGGAGTTACTTGAAAGGAGACACAACTCTTACTGCTAGAAAGCTGATTATTTAGTTATCTGCTGAGGGTCAGGGTCTCTGTCTTATGTGGAGGGGCCTGGAATTTATAGCTATTCTACTATTCTTGATTCACAGACAAAATGTAAGGATGACAAATCATTGCTAACATCATGTGCTACGGCTGACTGGAAGGGAAACAGTATGATATCTGGAAGTTGAGGGAAACTTCCTCAGAAGTGTAACAGCCTATAATAAAAACCGAACAAAAATGTCTCCTTATCTACACAATGAGGATTATTGAAATAATGCCAGAGGCTATTGGTGCTGGACATAAACTTGAGACTCAGCAGGGAAGTTTCCACTGCAGGACTAGAGCAAACGACTTGCTTGCTGTTGGCTGGGGGTCAGTGAGGTGGTGACATGAGGGCAATTCTACTGGGCTCTAGATTTTAGAAGGCAAAGGGAGGAAAAAAACCATGGTGCTTGGAGTTGGTTAAGTAATGAGAGATGTACTGATTAAGAAGGGAAGATATAAACCTTCAGGGTCAATGACTGCCTCCCAGCAAGGGTCCAAATTATTGCCATGTGTAGTAGAGTCAGTGCATCTGTGAACCATTCCTTGGGGAAGCACAGAGAGAACACATTGTACGTGTGTTACTGTGCACCTGCTGCCAGATTGCTGAAGTCTGGTTTCTGACAACAGATTAAATAAAAATTAAGTTAAAACAAAACAATATATGAGTTTGCTATCTGGCATTAAACTTTTATGAAAACAGATGGGTGAGCATAATCTCTCAGAGGAACTCATCTGAGCTAAGGCACTGTCTTCAGGCTGCAGGTGTAGACATTTCAAGAGCCCCTTGGGTCTCCTTTTGAAGAACAGAAACTAAAGCAAAAATCTAACACAGAATTGCACAATATACGTTTTTGTTTTGTATTAGATATTTGAGAATGTTCTATTGATGAGAGAAAATATATAGTTCAGTATTACATAGAATATGAGGATCTGAATCTATTATGACACATTGATTCTTCTAATCAATCAATAGAGGTTTTTACTGTCCTTTTAACTTTCTTATGCAGTTCAAGGCTCATGTATCACTTCAGTAGTCCCTAATTTGTAAGGGAACATCAAAAGAAAACAGGAATTCCAGTGAATTAGACATTGCTTTATGGGTTATGGGCTCTGCAACAGAAAAGCATCTCTTTGAATGCTGTTTCTGTAGCTTTGCTACCTTGGGCAATATTCAGACTTCTATTAGTCTCAGTTTCCTCATCTATGAAGTTAAATTGTTTTGAGAATTAAATAAGCTAATACCTGTAAAAACAATCAGCCCCATGCCTGTTAGAAACATATGTAACTGTTGATAATGAAATTTCGAGGTGAATTTGGGGAGGATTAAATTAGACATCTCAAATCATTAAGTGTCTACCCAGATTTAGGATGATAATCTATGTTATTAATACTAATATAAATAGGTATTTTCTAATAAAAGCACAATAATCACACTCTAATAATTGTATTTTCAGGGACTTAGATATGGTGCAGGTCCAGTCAAATTATCTGAAACTTAAACTGCTGATCTAACATAATCTGGAATGTGTACAGAGAGTAATTTGCAGAGGAAAAAGACACAAGCTCACTTTTGGAGTAGCAGTTCTCCCTCTGTCTCACATATGTTACAATATTCACAGGGATCTATTTTTATCTTATCATTCTAATTTTCTTGTTGCTACTTTGGTCCTCTGTTAACTCCTACGTTTTTATGACCTGTGTAAAGGAAGCAGATATTAACTACTCTACTAAACTATACATCTTTAGTCACCCTGGCCTAAAGGCAACTGTTGATTTCAATTAATTCAGTTCAAATTTTTGTTCTTAAAAATGTGCAAATCACTAGGGTGTTAAAAAATGATAAGACTTGGTCCCTGTCCTAAAGAAACTTATTTCCTAAGACAGGTAAACTTATTATACATGGCAGAATAAGATAAGAAATATATAGGAGCATTACAATTATAGGAAAGATAAGTGGCTTCAATCTGATGAGTTGAAAAAATACAGAATGGAAGATAAGCAGTATTAAGGGGACTTTAAGGAAGAATGTAGATTCTTCCAGGTGGAACAGGGGAGGAGTGTATATTCTCACATAGGGCACACCAAAGGTATAAAAATGGGAGAAAACAGTCATATTTTAATTAAAAATTCCAGTTTGCTGGATATAGAGGTTACATTTCAACCATCCAAATTGTGATTAGATTATGAAGAATAAGTTGAACCAAATAGTGTTAATCTCAAGGCAGTGAGTGAAAAGAGAACTTAACTAAAGATGGAAGTTGGAGAATGGTCAGAGCTTTACCTTGGGAAGATGTATACCAAAACTAGAGGTGAGATGTCTTAGTAGTCAAGTACATAATATTTCAGGCAAAAAGTAATGGAGGTCAAAGCTAAGGGAATAATACAGAAATAGAGAAATGTAAGGAAGAAAAACAAGCACAATGCTTTGCTGATTGAGACAGGAGGATACAGAAAGAAGAAAATGAGTGAGAGGAAAGAAAAACTGCCCATGTTTTAGTCATGATCTTTTCTCCCCCACTCACCCTTGTGGTCAGAAAGTGGAGGTTATGTGAAGAAAGGGAGATAACATTGGGTTTTTGCAATACATGCAAAAATCCGGGTACAAGCAGGGATGCTGAGCAAAACCTGGATGAATAGATGTAAAGTTCAGGGAAGAGTTGGCAGCATTATGGATTTAAATTGGGGTTTCTCAATAGACAGAGGATAGCTGAAGCCAGAATAATCACCAAAGGACAGCACACAGACCTCATCTCTTAAAAAGATTGTAGGATGGGCTCTCAAAATAAAAATCTAGTGAATAGCATTCAACGGTAAAGGATGAGAGAAGACATTAAGGTAACAGGAAATACATGTAAAAATAATGACACTATAATAGTGCCGCAAACCAAGAAAAGCAGCCGGTTGAAGATAATTTATTTTCAGTAAATATTGGAAGATAGAGAGCAGTCTAAGTCAGATTCAAGGTATAATAAAAGGTAAAATTAAGGAGGGGAAAGTCACATACACCTGGTGAGATGCTCAAACTTTGTCAGCTCTCATAAAGGACAGGAGTTGCTTGGGGCAATCCACAGAATAACTGATTGTGAACTGCTTTTAAAACCCCATCTCTAACTAAAAAAAAAAAAAAAAAAAAAAAAAAAAATTAGCCAGGCATGGTGGCACGCACCTGTAATCCCAGCCGCTCAGGAGGCTGAGGCAGGAGAATCGCTTGAACCTGGGAGGCAGAGGTTGCAGTAAGCCGAGATGGCATCATTGCACTGCAGCCTGGGCAACAGAGCAAGACTCTGTCTCAAACAAACAAACAAAACAACAACAACAACAACTAAGGTAGTTGGGCACATTCTCCTCTCATTACCCATGCATTCATGCACATAGGACGCTTGTCCTCTGAAAGAAAATTTTAGAATTATTTTTCGAAGCAAAAGGTGTGATCTTCCTGGAAAAGGGTCTAAGTATGGATGATGAGGTCTCAGAAGGCACATGATCCAGAACTTCATATGAAGCCTTGGTGAAGGGAAAAAGATATGTGAGGGAGGAGGTTGATAAAACCACCTGGAATAAAATAAGCACGCCATCATCCCATCCAGAGTAAACTGCTTTTTATTCTAGAAATTATGGTAACCTGCCTGCCTTCCTTTTCTGCACCAGCACCCTGCAGAAAGACGGGCTGTGGTCCGGCACATTTACAAAAAGGAATCAGACTTCTAGTCCATCTAAGTCTCAAATTAGCTGGGGCAAAGTCATGAAGAAAGAATGAATAATGAGGGAAGGATGAAGATGGACAAAGATGGAAGACCAGGTGACCATGCTGTGGAGGGAAGGAGGAAAGAGGTTAAAGGGAAGGTGGGTAGAGAGTGGCTCTCAGGGCTTCATCGTGTGGGTGTGCTCATGCTTTCAAGATCATGCATCAAAATCACCTGGAAGGCTTGCTTAAACAGCTCTTGCTGTCCCCGCCCCCAGCCCCAGAGCACTTGGGCATTTTAGAACCAGAAAATTTGCTTTTCCAGTAAGTTCTCGAGTGATGATGATGCCGAACTAGGGACCAGCTTTAAGAAGGTCTAGAATACTGGGAAGTGCTGGACTGGGAGGAGATCACTGTCATCCAGAAACAGAAGTTTCTAGTTTTGTAGGGGCTTAATTTAAAGAGCTAGAAAAGGTGGCCAGAGAGGCAAAGGGTCTGGCAAGAGTAAAGACTAGTAACCGCCTTGAACATTGTATTAGTTTCCCATTTCTACTGTAACAAATTTAGCGAATTAGAACAACACAAGTTTATTTTATTACTATTCTGGAGTTCAGAAGTCCACAATCAGTTTCCCTGGGCTAAAATCAATGTGTCAAAAAATCAAGATGTCTGAAGAAGTGGCTTCTTCTAGAAGGTCTGAGGGGAGAATCTATTTCCTTGTCTTTTTTGGTGTCTAGTAGCCACCTGGAAATGTTCCTTGGCTTGTGGTCTTTCCCTTCGTCTTCAAAATGTATCACTTTAAATTTCTGCTTCCTTCATTCTATGCTCTGACTCCGTCATCTGGAGTGACCTGACTCCTCCTGCATCTCTCTTATAAGGACAATTGTGAGGATCCTGGTCCCACATGGATAATCCAGGATACTCTCCCCAATCTCATGATTCTTAACTCAACCACAACTGCAAAGACTCCTTTGCTACATAAGGTAATATTCACAACTCCCGGAGATTAAGACATGGATATATATTCGGGGAATTATTTACCTGCCGTCACCACGTTCAGCCAAATGTCCTTCCCCCTGTACAGTCCTGTCCTTCTGCATTGCCACCCTGTACTGAGAAGTGGAACAAAATCACACCATGCTCGAAATGGCTGGAAGTCATGTCATTCTCTCTCTCCCTTACCTCAAGGCATGTCTGTTCTTCAACTACCAAAGTGCCTTTTCCATGTTTCAAAGCAGTAATGTCTTTTGGCTGATTCCAAATACAAGGTGACTTAAGCTATCTAGAAGCTATCCATCTGGAACACTCATTTTACACATAAGTTTTCCTTTTCTGTACAAAGGGTAAATGATAAACAAGTAAATGACCCTCTTTGATGGGTTTTATTAGTACCTTCTAGGGTTTGGTTGAAAACTACATTTAATAATTATGAAAAAAGAACATGACAGAAATGAGAAGTTTGGAAGTTTCTAGATATAATTATTGCACTTATTAAGGCAAGAGTGAGGACCTCACCCAATAGTCTCTTGTTCCCTTTCCCTATTGGATTATAATGTTTTGGATAGTTTATCTGAGGCTGACTTACTTTATTTTACATGAGTAATTGGAAATGAGAGATTTGTGTGCTGTTCTTTCTCTTATTCTCCACATATCCTCATTTATTCTCATTTTGGGATTGGTTAATCTTACAAACCCATTCCCTGATATTCCAGGTAACAGATCTTTTCTGTCTACTTTGGTTACTATTAGTCTGCTCTCTCCCAACGAAATGCAGAAGTGCCTGGATAAATGTCTTTTAAAAAATTATTTTAAGGGGCAGGGTCTTGCTCTGCTGCCCAGGTTTAGTGTCATAATCACAGCTCACTGCAGCCTGGAACTCAAGCAATCCTTCCGCCACAGCCTCCCAAGTAGCTGGGACTACAGGAGGGTGCCACCATGCCCAGCTAAGTTTTTACTTTTTTTGTGTGTGTGTGAAGACTAGGTCTTGCTATGTTGCCCAGGCTGGTCTCAACCTCTTGGCTTTAAATGATCTTCCCACCTTGGCATCCCAAAGTGCTAGGAAAGTGTCTTGTATAATACAGTCCCATATGTAGAACGTCTGACTCCACACTCTTTGAGGATGAAGGTGAAATGTGGCTGCCTATGACAGACTGTATTGTACAATGGTTAGGAGTGGGAGTTCTGTAATGTCATACCACCTAGTTTGAATTCTTACTCAGCCTCTTAGTGGCAGTGTGATTTTAGACGAGGGATAACTTTACTTTTCTGGACCTCATTTTCTATTATGTAAAATGAGGATAATTACCATAGTTACTTTACAAGGTTGTTGTAGGGATCAAGTAAAAGAAATCCTGAAATCTGGCACATAATAGGTCATCAATAATTATTAGCTTGTTTTAACATTTTGAAGCTGGGAGCATTGCTTTTTAAGCATCCTTACATCTCCCCAACAGATGCAATGTGTAAGTAGCTTATTCTGTGATCATAACCTAGCTGCTATAATCACTGTAGTCATCTATTCATTTCAGCAAAGCACACACTGAACAGTTTAAAATATTGCTTGTCCTCCCCAAAAGCAGTTGCTGAGAGTTGCCATCATTTAAAATGATGTGATGAGCTCACACTATATCTATATGTTTTTTTCAGAATGATAAAATAGTCTTTGTAAAGTAATATAAAATTCTTAATTGCTTCTTCTCACATATATAAAGGAAGCATACATTCCAATCTCCTACATGAGAAATATATTTCACCACAACAACATACAGATACAGAAAATCTAGGAGAAGAAATTAGTATTTAAATAGTAGCTGTCACCCAAGACTATCACAGCACCACAATAATTCCTCAATGTTCTTTATTATCTTTAAGTTATGGCAATATTTTATTGCTTAAAATGAAAATTTTTAAGACCAGTCTCTCTCAACAGAATCAAGAAGAAAAAAATATGATCAGATTTGATTTCTTCAATTTTCCAGACAGGAAAATTGGAGATATGGTGAAGTTATCCAACCCAAACAAGATAAAAACTTCATAGCATCTCAGTGCACTGCTAAAAGTAGAAACAATTTGTATCATTGCAAAAGGAGAGAGAAATGGGTTTGATGACAAATTCTATACATTTCCTTGAGATACATTCCTATTGAACTAGATTCTGCTCAGACATGTATACCTATGTAACAAACTTGCATGTTGTGCACATGTACCCTAGAACTTAAAGTATAATAATAATTAAAACAACAACAACAACAACAACAAAAAAGAAAATTAACCTTGTTGAAAAATAACAGCAACATTGTAACAAAGTTTAAATAATATGCTATAAAGTCACATAAACAGACTTAGATCCCAAGAAGAGATTCAGAATCTGCTAATAACAAACAATTACCCAGCCTATATTCCGCGGATGAAGTCAATTATTGCTCAGTGGACAGAAGGTCTCAGAAACAAACCCACACAAAGAGGGCGAGAGCTCACTTATTTTCCTGCCTGCCCAGAGATACATACACATGGGGCGGACTGGCTTATTTTCCCATCTGTCAAAGATGACTTATCTAATTTATCTGCAAATAAGAGTTTTCTCTATAGTTTTCCATATACTGCTAACTTCTCTGCCAAAGAGACACCTATGTTATTCCATATTTCAGTCAAGTAGATTGGAAGAATGCATGGTCTTTCTTTACAATAAACAAATTGACTGTGCTCTCAGTTAATTTCTAGATAAATATAACCTCTTTATTAAGGCTTCTGACAAGTTTCCCTTATACCTTTCTGGTTTAAGTTCAAGTGGCATACAAAGGGATTTAGCCAGACTTTTATTTTCTGCAGTTTAAGGGGTGGGGAACATTTTATATATATATATATTTGATATTATTTGAATTCATTTCTTGGTCTCTAATAAATTACTTAGTGACATTGAACTCATCTGGAATCAGAAGGAAACTGAAGTAATGTTTTCCAATTAAATATCAGGAATTTATACAACATCTAGGAAAGAAAAATCTCACATTCAGGAAAGTAAAAGATTGGCAAAGAAAGGGACTTTGACAACAAGAACGAAGGAAAAGGAATTTCAAGTCTGTGTTGAAGGAAAAAGAATTTGAAGAATTTATGTCAAAAAAAGAATTTGAAGTCTGTGTTGGGGGTCAAAATTAATTTATGGTAGATTAGTCACTGGTAGAAAGAGAATGCATTCTGGATATACAAATAATATGAACAAAGGCACTGAGTTGGTGTGAGGATGAAACACTGGGGACAATAAAGAGTCAGTATATTTTGGGGAATAGAGGATGCATGCTGAGTAATGTAGAAATTGAAGTTGACCAGGTGGGAGGTAAGGAAAGGTCATGGAAATCTTCAAGCACACAGAGTGGTGCCTGCACTTGATGTTTTAGGAATCGAGCATCTACAATTTTGTTTGAGCACTGTTGTCATGGCCAGTCAGCTGAAGCCACACCCAGATGTGAGCTGATTTAGCACCTGCAATGGTAATGGGGTCCTTTAGCAGGCTCTCCCCTACCAAGCCAACCCTTTCTAGGAGAGAATTGGCCAAGAACAGGTTTAAAATGAGATTAACCCAGGACAGACACAGATTGTGAATGTTGTTATTGTCAAGTGTCTTTCTTGGACACTAATAGCTATTTCCACCCCTCTTTTTCAAAGTCATTTGGGTACTTTCCTTACAATAAAGCTGGTTTCTAGGTAAGCTTTTAAGGCAGGTGGCTGAGAAGCAGATTCTGATACTATGATTTATAGTCAAGTGATTTATGAAGGAGACACCCCCCACAGAAAATCCAGGAAGAGAGTGGTGAAACAAAGACAAGGAAAGGGAAGAAGCCAAGCAAGGAAGAGATTTCAGGCAAAGAGCTGGTCTCAAAGGAACCTTGCAGAGGAACTCTAGGGTGTGAATTGCACTTTGGAGTTTGTTCTGAATTCATCAAGGTGATGGGGGTGGGTTTTAATTTTCCTGTACTTATTAGTCACTGGCTGAGGAATGCCCAGGGGAGAGAGTAAGAAAGTAAACTTCCAGGCACTTCTAGCTCTCCAGGTTGGAAAGCAAAACAGCCCTCAGGCAGTCCTCTGAGTAGGACTTGGAGATAGAACCCAAAATAAAAAAGCCAGGAGATGGATGGATAGTAATATTTGAGGGAATCTGGAATGAACATCAGTAGTAAATGCTTCTGCCAGGCACTGGGTTTATAAGAACATTATTTTTTGCCCTCTTTTCATATTGGCCTGAATTTGCAAAGTTTTAACCATTACTTCCTCTCACCTGAGAATCTGAAACAGAGTTTGGAGGCCTGACTTCCAAGATATCCACTACCTCTTTCACCTGTCCAGTAGAAGTGTTCAGATTTAATCCTGTATCGCAGAAAATAATGAGGTCTTTAAAGCCTATAAATTACATTTGTCAGCAGCAGAGAAAACAAATGGAGTTTCTGGTTCTCTGGTGGCAGTGATGAATGGCAACATTGAGCTTTTGCTGTAAGAAGCTTGTGTGGACGCAGGAACTTGTTTATTGACTCTTAACGAAAAGACCATTAATCCAAACCATTTTAGATTGTGGTGGCCAAGCTCTGTCTATAATGGGACTGAGGGGTCCTACTGGGTTGGAAAGTTCTATATGGCTGACATCCCTCCAATGACAAGAGAAAATGCTGTCAGGGCTCCAGTTTAGAGTAGAATATGTGACGAAAGGATACAGATTAGACAGTTCATTAACTAAGATTTATATGTTGCTAGTAGCTATTAATAGGACTGATAGTATCTGTACAGGACATCGATTCCTGGCTAACACTCATGATGTAAACCCCTGTTAGCTTCTGACGACACACTGCAGTTCAGCAGCAAAATTTCCAAGTTTAAAGTAAAATGTGATTGATTAAAACATGATTCTAAAGGTAAGGAGTGTGTAGGCTAAGAAGCAAACCTAGATTTGCCCTAATCACTGCTAATAAGGTACTAAACCCAACGGCACTCTGTTTGTAGCCCTTGAGGAATGTGGTGCCTGGAAAAGCCCTGCATGCTCAGAGGTGGGCTGACTCAGTGCCTAGGACACAGCTGAAGCAGATCATTATATTTTGAACTTGCTGAAAATAGAACTCCCCTCCACCTTGATTCTGCTTCCACGGCAGTCATTAACTGCTCTGTTAAAACAGAGATACTGAGGTTGGGATTAGCCAAGTACTTACACATTTCCCCCTTCTTTTGTGTCCTGAGAAAGGAGCTCATAGCAAATGACTGTATTTAGGCAAATATGTGTCTGCAAGAGTTCAATCAAAGATGATTTGCATCCTGTAATATCGGTAGTAGGAATCTCATTTCCAACATGCTGATAAAACATAGCATTAGACAAACACAACAAACAGGCAGGAAAAACAGAAAAAAGGAAGAAATCTGAAAGAAACACTCAGACAGTATCTCAGTTTGCTTTTTAGCAATACACACAAGCAAACAGCAGAATAAATGGGATTCTAATGGAAGATGTTCTCTTGGCTTAGTGCTCATAGAAACAGAGAAATCCATTCAAGGTCCCTGTTCAATATGGTTCAGGGAAAGAGCCTTGCTGAATTCAACTTTCTACACAATTCAGTTACTGTATCACTATCCAGAAACCTACATTTGTATTCATGAGTCAGGAATATTATGGTAAAATACAGGAAGTCTCTAGATTCTATGGGTTTTATAAAGAAAAATTCAGTCTTATATCTTTTAATCAATAGAAAGGCATGGTAAAGGTATCTAAAGAGCACTGTAAGGTTCCTCATAACTTTTCGTCACTTCTCTTCACTCCCTGGAGAGCATACTATTCATGTGTCCAGCATTCACTTAGCCCTGCAATGTGAGGTGCCAGTGTTACATCCTATGAAGGTTACAGACATGCATATGGCTTGTCTCCATTTCTCTAGTGGATATTCCTTGAAGTCGGGAATCCAGACAGATACAGAAATAATCGTTATAACAGGCATCCTGTAAACACTGACCACACAATTGGAAGAGATACCAGATATTTAGGAATTAGGGAACGGGGAAAGACAGCAGTAGTTAAAAATGAGTAAAATACAATGCTGGATGTTCCAGCAATATATTCTATATAAAAAAGCTGGCCAGGACATGTGGAAGTCTCAAGCAAGCCAATAGTTGAGCTCCATTACCATTTACTATTTCTTAAATATTTATTCAATATTTGTAAGTGAGGTTGAGAAGGTGATTTTTTTCCTTAAGAAAACTATGAACACAAAAATATTATAAATAAAAGCAGATTCCCTTTCACTACTTCACAGTCTCTAGGGGAAGAAAGTTCTAAAAACACTTAGCATTCCAATTTCTGCTTTTCTGCAACTTTTATTTTAGCTTCACTTTAAAAATTTTTTTATGGACTCAACTTCTTGAGAATCATAGTAATAATTATAATAATAATGTCTAACATTTATTGCGTGCCTGTTATGTGCCAGATCCTGTGATAAGTGAGGTAAATTATCTTTCTTAAAATTCCATCAAAACAGACTTCCATTGTCAATAATACCTCAATGAGGCTGGAAAAAATCCCAAACTTACTTATAAGTTGAGGCTTATAATTAGCTTTATTTAATTAAAGAATCTAAAATGTAGATACTAAAATAAATCACTGGTTCCCAACAAGGAGCATGAAGCCATGCATAAGCTGCTTTTTGAACCTCAGCTGACTGGATATACATGAAAGCTGCAAAAAAATACTCAACTGGTAGACATTTTGCAGCAAGAGTGAATTTCATTTCTTTACATATCCTTGGAAGTGTGCTTCTACTTTGCTGAAAGCTTGATCAATTTAGCTCAACGCTCTAAGATACAGGTGACCTGATCTTTAATCTGATTTGGAGGTCTATAAAAGTCTTATGAAATCCAAATTTTCAAGTTCAGAAATAATTAGTATGATTGATATTTTAGTGTTAGTCTTAGTCCTTTTTATTCAGTTATAACTTCAGATGACAGCTATAACAGTCTTGAGTTCTTAAAGATAAAATATTTTTCTTATAATTTGAACTTAAGATTGTGAAAAAGAGAGGCAAATTTGAAAATTTTCAGTACATAACCAACATTCCAGCATATCGAGAACTGACATTGAGTTTTAACATCTGAAACTTTTCTTAGGGGTGTTTAATTGCCTCTCAGAGCATGAGTAATAGGAAATCAATTAATACAATATCCATCCTGCTCTTTATCCTACAGGATTTGATTTATTCAACCAATTCTACAACTCTGTGCTAGGTAATATTGAAACATAAAAATAAGATCTTCTTTCAACCTTTTCAACAACCTATAATCTATAGAGAACTATTGTCCCTATTAACAGATAGGAAAATGAAAACTTACAGAGGTCCAAGTTTACACGGACAGTAAGTGGAGAAGCCAGAATTTAATGCTGGCTCTGACTTTAGAGTCTTTATTAATTATTTGGTAAATTTCAATCCTGAGTCTTCAATGCTGATGTCAAGCTAACCCCATAAGGCTGGGATCGCAGTGTGTGCAAACATCTAGCCATGTGTAGGTATGAAAAATAAGATGCTTCTAAAAGGCAGTATGGCATAGATAGCAGAGGTTTGGACATGGAGCTAATCCTTGATTTGGTGATTCCTGGCTATTTGAACTTGGCTTAATCAGGACATTTTGTTAATTTCATACAAAATAGAAATCCCAGTTGCCCACTTGAGCTGTTTCACTGGTTTATGATGGCGACTGTTCAGTTTCATCACTGCACTTGTCAGTGCTGTTTTATTGTGTGTGCATTCTTCCATCTAGAATTTAGGCTCCCAGGAAATATTTACCTTGTTCAGTGTGTTTATCATCATTGCATTCCAGCGCCTAGAAAATGTCTGTAACATAAGAAGTGATCCTAAGGTTGATTGAATGAAACAGGCAATGGATCTCAAGGCTTCTGTAGAATATAAAAGGCACTTTTATTTTCAGGGATTGCTATGATTATTCTCACCATCACACTTCAAGGTGGTTAATCATTGTCCCCCGTCTCCATGACAGCCTTGGCCTTGACTTGACTTGGTATCTTATCCTTCATTTCAGCTCATGGTATTTGGCATTTTTAGCTTACAGACTTTTTTCTTTCATCAAACACAAATTCATGCACACAGATATTTGAGACTGAAGACTAAACATTCAAATGAATCACTGTCAAGAAGAATCAAGCATGCTGTTTGGGGCACAATTGTTGCCTGGGAAATGCTAAGACATGAAATTAATGGAGAGAAGTTTGGTTAGGTTTGGTTATTTATTTATTTGTTTGTTTGTTTTGTTTCTGGTAATTGACGGTTTCTTCCCTTGAGATGGATGTGTAACTTAATTGCTGACTCCTAGCCTCTAGGTAGCCTATGAGCAGAGAGCTCAGCCAATGAGGAGGGAGGGACAATGAAAGTCCTGCTTTTCCCGTTGATGGTTCATCTGTTTCTGTTGCCTCCTGAAACTGTGTTAAAGCACTTACAAAGCAATTAGCTTGCTGGGCTGCTAGAGCCATCCTAGATCTATCCTTTTCATCAGGCAATTCCTGCTGGGGACCAAACAGTCTGGAACTGGTTTAATAGAACACTAAGAATAATCACTATGTGAGTTCCTTACCTCCTGGAAACCGGAAAGCAAAAACATATGGGTTTTATTTAGATAAAAGTCCTGCCAGCCGTGGAATTTTATTATTGTACAGTTTCTGATAGATAAATGGCAGCATGGAAGTAGAGTTTTCTCTCTATTTTCACATACCTGGAGGTGATAAAGCTGGGACAACCAAAATTGTATTTGCTTTTCATGAAGATTTACTACAAGATTATTTTACAACTGGAGTGACTGCGATTCCCAAAACACATTCTAGAGCATCCTGTGTGTGTGGACTGGAGTGAGAAGAGGTTCTATCTAAGTAACCTTAATTTCCACTGAGATGTACCTCCACCCTATGACTTTTAAGTTCAGCTCAAATTCATACTATAGGAAGAAAAAGGTAGCATTGCTTCTATGTATAGCAATGATTTAATAGTATTAACTTAAAAACATTTCCTTACCCATTAGCACGTTTTATTTTACCAAAACTCTATAGAGCAAATGGTTCTGGCATTATTTCCTCGATGTTTTCAAGTCGAGGGCAATGACTCATAGTGCTTAAGTCTTAAACAGTTGCTCGAAGTTGACTTCAGTGATACTATTTCATGTACAGAGAAGGCTGAAATAATTAGGTTAAATCTTTGCCAGAATTCAGATTTTTCTTAACCCATAAATCTGACTCAACTTAACAGAAAGCTGTTTCATTCTAAGAAAACCAGTCAGATGCAAATCAATTATCTTCAAGAAATTGAGGTGGCTTACCACTCTATGAGGTGACATCACATATATTAACTCATCTGAGGCTTGTAAGAACCTCTTGGAAAACATTGAAGAAAAAAATCTATTTATTTATAATATGGGGTCCTAATAAGTCTCAGTGAACTGAAACCACTTACTTCAAGTTTCCCAGCTAGGAGATGGTTGAGTTGGGACAATCCCAAAGGTCTTACTTGCTTTTCATAAGGATTTACTACAAAGTTCTTTTAAATAATGAACCTCCTTAGTGCATTTCAAGTAGGGTTCGATGTGCAGAGATATGATTTACATATCACCTTTTTCTACTTTTTCTTTTGCCTAATGCTAAACAGATATTCTAGCAGATACTCATGAATATTCAATTTATGCCCAGTCTCAGGAAGTATCAGCAAGGTGCTCCTAGCTTAGGAAAGAAGCCCGGTTTCTGAAAATAGCAGTGAGGCTTCTACAGCATCCAGCTTTGAGTTTCCTCACTGAGCCACTGCAGGCCTCCCTGGCTTTATCAAATCAGCCTGAGATAATTCTGAATCAGCAGTCAGACCAAAGTTCTTAGCTTCCAGTCAGCTCAACGCTTCCATTTTCTTTCCCGCTCAAGCCTCCATTCCAACCTTATCTTGCAACAAATTTTCCTGGCACATCATCTGATTTAACGCTCTTACATTTTGCTGAGACCTCCATGGATAAGAAGCACGAAGGACCAAAGTCTCTCTTTCTGTTTTGCTCTTCCTTCTCTCACTGACACTCCTCTGGAAGCTGACATTTTAGCCTAGAGTGACCTCCTCTTTTGAAACTCTCCACGATTTATTGGTTTTGCTCATTTCTCCTGGTTAATTATCTTGTGGTTTATCTCGCAAGATTATTGAAAGTCAAATGAGGACAGAGATAGTTGACTATATTAATAGTTTATATCTATGACAGTAACCTGAATAGATTCTTCCAGATCAGAAATGCTAATGAGTATCCACAAAAAGCTTGATTTTTTTTTCCTTGAACTAACCATCTCCAGTGAAGAAGTAATCATGTTTCTTCTGGTGGAGAACACTATCAATCACAGCCTAACATAGAAAATGCATGATTGGCAGTATCTGTATATTTTCAGGGATGCCCAAGTGTGTACTCCTAGATAATATGTATTCCTTAAAGAAATCCATTTAGGAAGTCATCTATGGTTATTATATTTTTAGTAATAATAACTCATGTCTAACATTTATTGAATGCTTAGTATGTGTGTTCTAAATATTTTACCTGTATTAATTCATGTAATCCTTATAGGAAATAACCTTTGGAGAAGCAGAGCAGTGAAGGGGTTGAAAGTGTGTGCCCTGCCAGACAGCCCTGATTTATTACCCTGTATTCCTCTAGACCAAGAACACCTTGAACATACGAATTTTCTTTCTCTCTTTTTTTTTTTTTTTTTTGAGACTTAGTCTTGCTCTGTCACCCAGGCTGGAGTGCAGTGCCGCTCACTGCAAGCTCCGCCTCCCGGGTTCACGCCATTCTCCTGCCTCATCCTACCGGGTAGCTGGGACTACAGTGGGACTACAGGCACCTGCCACCATGTCCAGCTAATTTTTTTTTTTTGTATTTTTTAGTAGAGATGGAGTTTCACCATGTTAGCCAGGATGGTCTCAATCTCCTGACCTCATGATCTGCCCGCCTCGACCTCCCAAAGTGCTCGGATTACAGATGTCAGCCACCATGCTGGGCCAGTTCCTGGTGCATATTAAAAATGTTTAAAAAATATTTAATGAATAGAGGAATTAATATATGAATGCCAGTATTGCTTGAAACCTTTTTTTGTGGACTCTATGTTGGAAACTGACAAGAAAGAAAATCAGTCTCATTATTCTATAATCACTCTTCATTTCAGTCCAGGAATGGTATTATTTAGCTTGACGAACCACCTCAATCATGAGACTTAGTTTCAACTGACCTTTGGATAAATCCACAAAGTCAACCAAATTAACTTTTGATGGACATTAGTGTAAATCAGGGTTTCTCAGTCTTGGCACTGTGGACATTTTGGACTGGATAATTACTTGTTGTTGGAGGGTTGTCCAGTGCATTGTTGTTTAGTAACATCCCTGGTCTCTAACCACTAGATATCAATAGCATCCTCTCACCCACTCTAGCCTGAAGATGTAACAAACAGAAATGTCCCCGGGCATTGCCAAATGGGTGGTGAGACCTGGAACAAAATCATCCCTGCTGAAGAGTCACTGTTGTAAACCATTAGGAAGGTTGTTTCTTAAATGAGCTGCAAGTGTTTGTTTCTCTGATAGTTCTCAAAAAAGATACCCAGACAGGATTTGAGAAACAATAGCATCTCTGGAGTAAGTAAATCTTTCATAAGAGGACTACTTCATAGCGAACAACACCGCTTTTGATGTTGAAGTTCTTGTGAGTTTAAATTTAAGAAAATAAATTAAACTCCTCATTTCATTGTCATGTAGTACATCTTCCTTTGTAAAGGCCAGCAGTGCTTCTTATGAATCTTCTCATTTCTTAAATAAGAAAGAGACCCAGGGGACAAATAGTGAAGTCGGTGAAGTGACTTAACTTGCTCCCAGGAGTCCTGCCTGAGAGGCCTGTATTCTTTCTTTGGTGCCCCTTCTTCTACTTCTTCAGTGGTTCCTTCTACTTTCCTTCTAGCCTCTGCACCTGCCCTCCAACATGTGGCCTCTGAGGATTCACTCTGCTTCTCTCGTACAGCGTCAGCTTCACAGTTCACCTCAGATGCCTTGCTGCCTGTCAGAAACGATGAGAGCATCTCTCCAAGAGTGGCAGCCTCTTGCCTTTTCAGAGCCACAGCGTCATAACCAGCCCCGCAATTACCAGTAAACACACTGACCATACACAGCCGTGGGGATGATGAGCCGGTCATGGCAGATTGACCTAAATGCCACAGCAAACACTCTTCTTCCTCTGCCTCGAAGCCCCAAATGAGAAGAGCAGACGGCTGAACAGTTCACAGCCTTTAGCCATCAATTTGATTTAGCAACTGCGCTGCCACTCAGACAGCCCAGCAGCCAATTAGTGGCCCCAAGTCATCAGCATTAATTTGTTCACATTTCTCCCTGCAAATTGCTAATTGGTTGAACTGAGAAATGGTTGGACTGGGCTGCTGGGGAGGAAGGAAACATTTGAGCTGTATAATTTCCTTGCTGAGCATATTTAGATTAGAGGGGATGCTAAAGGACAAACTCTGAACTCTTAGCAACTTAGAATGATAATCCTTTATGCCAAGGTGTCAATTTTTATAAATTCTGGATAGTGTTCTATTTCTTTCAGGTTAATTAGCATTCCATTTGTTGGAGTTGTCTGAAGCATGGCTAGACTAAAACATTTTACTACCACTCCTTTATCAAGTCTTTCCACGTGCTTACATTTTGTTCTTGAAATAACATTAAGATATCAATGATACCTTGCTTAATACTACCAGGGCATTGCTTATTCTTCACAGCAAACCTCTGCTTCTCCACTTCCTAAATCTTTGCTCTTCTCTGGCTTTGGTATCCTGGGAGACTAACTCCTATGAACTGCCTTTTGGGTTGCTATCGGGTTTGCTTAGTGAGAATCACAAGGAGAATGGAGTGTAGGAGGAGACAGGCATTTTTTTTCTTGCCCCACTTCCTCCCTGCTTTGGTGCACATTTCTGGTATTGGCTGAAGTCCTCCATAACTACATTCTTTTGCAGGGAACAACCCTTCCTTCCTTGGCTCTTTTATCACCAAGCCCTGGTTATTTTGTTTTTCCAGGTCTGGATGTAGTAATGGTAATTAACTGCTGCTAATTTCAAGGTACTTTAGCATAGTTTGATGGTCTTTTCAAACCTGCCCATACCTCTGCTGGTTGTTTTTTCATTAAATCGTCCTTAAAATACCACCTCATTCTGCTGTTATTTATTTTATGTGTCTGATACTTTCTATATGTTTTTATTCAACAAGTGTTTATTTTGCTTATTCTTTTCAAGGAGGTGAGTGTCCAGCTGTGGGCAGAACAGGTAGGATTGCTTTGTTCATGGAATTTTTAATCTAGTTGGGATGTCAGAAATTAACTAACTGATTAGAAAAGAGATCTTTCACAGTGGGATTCTAGACCAGGAATTTTAGGCTCAATAGTGCCCAGTTCTAACCCTGGCTCCACTGCTTTCTGATTGTTCACCTTAAGCAAATACTTAATCTTAGTTTCTCCATATGTAAAATGGGGAGATCTGTGGTACCTACTTGTATTTACTTGCTAGGGCTGTGTGTTAGTCCATTCTGCATTGCTAAAAAGGAATGCTTGAGATTGGGTAATTTATAAAGAAAGGAAGTTTGTTTGGTTCAGGGTTGATATAGTTTGGCTCTGTGTCCCTACCCAAATTTCACCTCAAATTGTAATCTCCGTAATTCCCACATGTGAAGGGCAGGACCAGGTGAAGGTAATTGGATCATGGGAATGGTTCCTCTGTGCTTTTTCTGTGATAGTGAGTTCTCACAAGATCTGATGTTTTATAGTGTCTGACATTTCTCTTGCTTGCACTCACTCTGTTTTGCCACCCTGTGAAGAAGGTGCCTACTTCTCCTTTGCCCTCTGTCATGACTGTAAGTTTCCTGAGGCTTCCCCAGCATGCAGAACTGTGAGTCAACTAAACCTCTTGCTTTTATAAATTACCTGGTCTTGTGTATTTCTTCATAGCAGTGTGAGAATGGACTAATACAGTGGTTCTGCAGGCTGTACAAGCATGGCACCAGCATCTGCTTGGCTTCTGGTGAGGCCTCAAAAAGCATCCTATCATGGCGGAAAGCAAAGGGGAAGCTAGTATATTACATGGTGAGAAAGGGAACAAGAGAGGAGGAGGTGCCAGTCTTCTTTAAACAATCAGCTCTCACATGAGCTAACAGAGCAAGAACTCATTTATTACCATGGGGAGGGCACCAAGTCACTCAAGGGAGATCCACCTCCATGACCTAAACATTTCCCACCATGCCCCACGTCCAACATTGAGGATCACATTTCAATATGATATTTGAAGGAGAAAAATATCTGAACCATATCAGGCTACCATCACAAAATGACACAGATTGGGTGGCATAAACATCAGAAATTTATTTTCTCAGAGTTCTGGAGGCTAGAAGTACAAGAAAAAGATGTCTGCAGGTTTGCTTTCTTCTGAGGCCTCTTCCCTTGACTTGCAGATGGCCACCTTCTTTCTGTGTCCATGTGGTCTTTCTTCTGTGCACATTCGTACTTGGTGTTTTTCTGAGTGTCTTAATCTCCTCTTCTTACAAGGCACCAGTCAGATTGGATTAGGACACACCCTATTGACCTCATTTCAGCATTACCTTATTAAAGGCCTTATCTTCAAATATGGTCACATTTTGGGGTAGTGGGAGTTAGAACTTTAATACATAAATTTTGAGGGAACACAAGTTAGTCCATACCACTACTTCATGTGAGTGACATAAGGATTAAATGAGTAATACTATCATTAAAACACACAGACACACACATGCACACACTGCATGAACACATCAGTGTGTTAAGTGTTAAGACAACCATTTCTTACTTTATGCTACATGTCTATCATGGGCCTTTTCTATCACACCTGCTGAGGGGCTGTATTAGTCTGTTCTTATGCTGCTATAAAGAACTGCCCAAGACTGGGTAATTTATAAAGGAAAGAGGTTTAATTGACTCACAGTTCCACAGGACTGGAGAGACCTCAGGAAACTTATAATCATGGTGGAAAGGGAAGCAAACACATCCTCCATCACTTGGTGACAGGAGAGAGAAATGGGTCCCCAGTGAAGGGGAAAGTCCCTTATAAAACCATCATATCATCTCATCTCCTGAGAACTAACTCACTATCACAAAAACAGGATGGTGGAACCACACCTGTGATTCAATTATCTCCACCTGGTCCCTCCCATGACACATGGGGATTATGGGAACTACAATTCAAGATGAGATTTGTGTGGAGACACAGCCAAACCATATCAGGAACCTAGACTAATGGAGCAGCTGCCATCCATTTTGAATATCAGTGATATGTGTGCTAGAGGAGAAAAGAGTGAGAGAACTCTTGCATAGGTGTTTTAAAGCTTCTATAACTTATAAATCATAGGTCAAGCAGGTCACAGGACCACATGTACCTTCAAAGGGGTGAGGAAGTATAATTAACCATGTGCCTAAAAGGTGAGAGAACCAGAAATATTTAGTGAATATAGCTAATGAGCGTTACAATATCATTATTTTTATTTCCCAGACAATAAAACTTACAGAAGTAAATGGAATTGCCTAGGATCACAGAGAAAGTAAATGGTGGCATGGGGCTTAGCCCCAAGTCTATTTAGTCTAAAGACAATGTTTTTAGCCACTAGGGTATATGGAAACTCATTCTTATGAGTCCCATGTTCAGGCCAGTAACTTGAATTAGTAGGCGCTTTAAAAATACATTTTGATCAGCTTCAAAAAAATCCAGTCAGGTTGGATGGAAACACCTGTTCTGACTTTATTCTGAGACTCAAGTAAAGACAAGCCTGGTTTTTACTCAATTCCATGAGTAAATTTTTCACAATGAAGAAGAAACTTTGATCATTGTCTTCTTCTCTTCTTTCTTCTCCTTTGTTTTCTTGTCATTCCCCTCTCCATTTCCCTCATTTTTCCTCCTTCTCCTCCATCTCCTCTTCCTCCTCTTCACTTCCTCCATCTCCTTCCCCTCCTCCTCCTCCTGCTCCTTCTCCTCCTTCTCCTTCTCATTGTTGTTCTCCTTCTCGTTCTTCTCTTTCTCCTTCTCCTCCTCCTGCTTCTCTTCCTTCTCCTTCTTCTCGTTCTCATTCTCCTTCTCCTCTTTCTCCTTATCCTTCTCCTCTTTCTCCTTCTGCTTCTTATAACATTAATACTAGGAAGGTCCAGTGCATCTGTGATCTGGAAGACCTTGACAGACCATGTATTGAGAACAGATGCATTAGAGTTCAATTGTTGCAAATTTGGTGTGCCACAGTTAAATGTTTCCTCTTGTGAGAGCTCAGAAATGCACCATATTGGTGCTGGGAATATTTGATAGACTCAGGCAGAAGAATGAAACTGTACCCCCATCTCTCACTATATACAAAAATCAACTCTTAAAGGACCAAATATTTAAAGGTAAGACCTGAAACTATAAAAATACTAAAAGCAAATCTAGGGAAAACTCTCCTGGACACTGGTCTAAGCAAGTAATTTATGAATAAGACCTCAAAAGCACAGGAAGCAAAAATAGGGATAGACAAATCAGACATAATTAAATAAAAAAGCTTCTACACAACAAAATAAATAATCAACAGAATGAACAGATAACCTATTGAATGGGAGAAAATATTTGCAAAGTATTTATCCAACAGGAGAACTAATATCCAAAATATACAAGAAACTCAAAAGGAAAACAGGAAAAAAACCTAATAATCTCATTAAAAAGTAGGCAAAGAACGTGATTAGACATTTCTAAAAGAAGACACACAAATGCCCAACAAGTGTCTGAAAAAATGCTGAACACCACTAATCATCAAGGTAACGCAAATCACAACCACAATGAGCCATCATCTTTCCCCAGTCAGAATGGCTATTATTAAAAAGACAAAAAACAACAGATGCTCGTGAAGATGTAAAGAAAAGGGAACTCTTAAACACTGTTTGTGGAAATGTAAACTAGTACAGTGACTATGGAAAACAGTATAAAGATTTCTCCCCCAAAATGAAAAAAGAACTACCATTCCATCCAACTGGGTATCTACCCAAAGGAAAATGGAAGTGCCATTCCATCCTGCTGGGTATATCTACTCAAAGAAAAATCAATCAATATATCAAAGGGATACATGAACTCACGTGTTTTTTGCAGCACTGCTCCACTGCTCGTGATACAAAGATACAGAATCAACCTAAGTGTCTATCAGTGGATGAATGGACAAAGAAAATCTGCTTCATATACACAATGGAGTACTACTCAGCCATAAAAAGAATGAAATCCTATCATTTGCGGCAACATGGATAGAACTGGAGGTCATTATCTTAAGTGAAATTAGGCACAAAAAGATTAATATTATATGTTCTCATTTATATGTGGGAATTTAGAAACTTTTTACACATTGAGGTACAGAGTGGAAAAATTGATAACAGACTGGGAAGAGTAAGTGAAGAAAAGAGGGGAGGATGAAGAGAAGTCAGTTAAATGGTGCAAACATACAGTAAGATGGAAGGAATAAGTTCAATGTTTGATAGCAGAGTAGGATGACAATAGCTTAAAAAATGTATTGTATTCAGGTGATGGACATTTATACTCTGACTTGAGTACTATACATTATATACAAATTATATATATGTAATAATTTCTCGGCCGGGCACAGTGGCTCACACCTGTAATCCCAGCACTTTGGGAGGCCGAGGCGGGAGGATGACAAGGTCAAGAGATGAAGACCATCCTGGCTACACGGTGAAACCCCGTCTCTACTAAAAAATACAAAAAATTAGCCAGGTGTGGTGGGGGCACCTGTAGTCCCAGCTACTCGGGAGGCTGAGGCAGGAGAATGGCGTGAACCCCGGAGGCGGAGCTTGCAGTGAGCCGAGATGGCGCCACTGCACTCCAGCCTGGGTGACAGAGCGAGACTCCGTCTCAAAAAAATATTCTCATGTACCCCACACATTTTTACAAATGAGAAAAAAAGACAGCAAAAAAAAGATAAAGAAATGCATCATCTTAATTCACTCCTTCAAGCCCAAACCTGAGAGGGAGAGAGCAAAGCAGTCTGGTTACCTAGAGGGGCAGAGGGAGAACATCTTTAGTTTCTGGTTGCTCTCTTTTATTTTGTAAGGAGAGAATTGGACTGATAATCCAGCATCATAGGTTCCAATGCTGTTTTCTGTCAATAACAATTAAGCACATTGCTAACATTTTTGGACCTCTTTTCAGCATGAGAAAATCAAAAAGTTCCTCCCAGCTATAATGTTTTATGATTACAAGTTTAATAAAATAATATTCCACTGCTATTCTTATCTAAAACAAAGAGGCCTCTCATTGTACCTGGAGTCCCCTGCCTCCTGGGTACAAAATCTTAATGGTGAGGGAGGGGTGATCACTCATGTTTTTTTGCTTATGTAGATTTTTCTTTTGCCTAGATTCATTTTCTCTCTAATTAGGGAATAGTCACTTTATAGCATTCCCCTAGGGAATAAGACCTGGTATGCTTTACCATCTGTCACAATTCTGATAGTCGGAAAATAACCACTTGCTAAAGACATAAATGATGGAATTAAGTAAGTTTATGTCCTCTACAGTATAAGACACTGTGAAAGTCTCAAGTAGCATAGGAGACACTGTCCAGGAGGGGTTTTAGATCTGCTTAGAGGAGCAAACCAACACACATGACACTGAGGACAAAACACAAGAGCGTATAGGTAGGGACAGTGAACTAGGACCTGGAATACCTCTGGTGCTAGTTATGTGTCCTCTGGTAATTGTATCACATGGTGGGGTCTATTTCATCTGCAAATGGGTCTGATAAAGATGAACTCATACGAAGTTCTAACTCACATTTTACTCTGATGACTATCCTCCCGTGGGCTCTCAGTGATGCTGAGAAATCCTACTGCATTTCCCTCATCCCTACATGGTCTAATTCTTCTAGAGGACTTATGTATTCTCTTCCTCCTCCAATACCTCCTTTTTCATCTTCAGTTTCAGCTGATGACCTCAGTTTCTATTTCATGGATGAAACAGTAGTAATTAGAAGAAAACTTCTGCCAGCTCCCCCGACCATATGTGCAACATCAATGTCCATACATTTCCCTTTCCTTCCTGGTCCAATAGGTGAGTTCTCCATGCTTCCAAGACCAGCACCTCCCCTCTGCTCCAGATTTCATTGTCTGTCACCTACTTAAGTACATCACTTCAAGGATATGTTTCACTCCCCGCCTTCTCTCATGTATCTTCAGCTCTTTCCTCTCTCAACTAGATTATTTCCTGACCTCACAAATGTACTGCATGTTTATTTAAGATGAGATACATATGTGTGTATCTGTTCCTATAGTTCAACTACTTTACCATTTCTCTACCCACTTTATAGCAAATCTCCTTGAGAGAGTTATTTCTAACTCTCAGACAGAAAACCTGTCTCTAATTGATCTCCTTCAATTCAGCGTTCAACCCATTTCTATGAGGATTTCATCCCTTCTAATTCCACTGATTGTGCTCTTGTCAAAATCACTAATGAATTCCATGTTCCTAAATTCAGTAATTAATTCTCAGACCTCATTTGACTTAACCTATCAGGAGCATTTGATATCATTTTATGATCATATGCTCCTTGTTAAAATCTTCTTTTCATTTGGCTTCTGGTATCTGACTCCCTCTTGGTTCTCCTTTTCTGTAACTGAACATTTCTTTTCTGTCTTCTTTGTTTCTCTGCATCTCTCTGACAGCCATATATTGGAAATATCTCAGAGCTCAGTGCTTGGACATTGTTCCTTCCCTTTGTACAACCATCCAACCTCATGGAGGTAGATAGATAGACAGATGGCATATATATTGGATTTGTAAATTTATAGATTACATATATGATGCATATATAGATATGCTATCTATAAATTGACAAATCCAATATATATATGCCATCTATAAAAAAATATATATATCCTATGCATATATGTGCCATCCATAAATTGACAAATCCAAGGTTTATATCTCTGACTAAACACATCATGTGAATGCTACAGTATTATATGTGCTGTCTTCTGGACATCATTGTTTGGATATCTAAAAGGTGTTCAAAAATGACTTCCCAGACCCTCTTCCAATTTAATCCTTCTATAGTGTCAGTAAATGGTAACCTCATATCTCATGTTGTTCAAGCCAAAAGCCTTGGAATTATCCTGGGATAGCCTCTTTTTCTTATACCCCATATTTCAACAAATCTTGTCATTGCCACCTTGAGAATATAATCATAATCCTACTATTTTTAATCCCACTGCCCTGTTGCAAGTTACCATTGCTGTTTACTTGTCTTATTATACTAGCTGCCCCAATTCCTCCTTTCTGCCCATTACTCTATTTTCAACACAGTAGTAAATCTATGAAAACATAAAATACATTACCTGTGTCTCAGCTCAAAATCCTCTGTTTTATTTTTAATGAACTCAGAAAAAATGCCAAAGTTCTCACAATGGCCCATTGGTCCCTTTGTGTTCTACTTCCACAATCCTTTTCTGACCTCCCTCACAACAACTTTGCTGCTATTGCTCAAACACAGGAAGAAGGCCCCACTTGGGGCCTTTGCAATTCTCTTCTGCCTGAATTTGTCCTCTTTAGAGTGCTGAATAGGTTAATCTCTCACCCCTCTCAGAGATATTGAAATGCCACCTTACTGAGAACTTCCATTACCTCCATTTGTGAATAATGCACCCTTCCCTTTTCATCCTTATTTATAGTTTGCTGTATGTTTATATGTTTACTACCTGTATGTTCCAATAGAATGAAAGTTCCTTGAAGGCAGGGGCTTTGTTTTTCTTATGGCTAACAATCTCAGTGCCTACAAAAGTGCCTGAGAGCCAGGTGAAACTTAAAAAGATAGGTTAAATAAATGAAAGAAAAAGTAAATGAATGAATGTAACTGAGAAGAGGCATTGAACCTTGATAACTATGCATTTGTACAATGTTTTATATGGGTCAGAGAGAAGAGAATAAAACACAGAGACTAGAAATTGAAGGTTTCCTTTAATTTCTGCCTCCTCTCTTTATTCTACCCCTTATTTCCTGCCTTTAGTGATATATTTCTACAACTTTTGTTTCAAGCATAACTCAAAGAGCCTTTTTTTCTCCTATTTCTAGAGTAAGAAAGCATAAGGAGAAATGAGGCCAATCTGTTCCCAGATATACCCAGGAGACCACATAGTACCCATGTTCTAACAAGGTGGTAGAGCCAAAGAATGCTCTCTTTAACAGAGAAATAGCACAGAACACAATTGCATGGAGGAGAATTAACAATACAAGTCAATCAATCTACCTCTGAATGAACCTGTGATGCCTTACAGACTTGGCTATTATTCACAGATCCACCCATGACCAACACAGTTTCCAGGGAATATAAATCTGAGGCTGTCATTCAACTTAACAAGCAATAGGTTCTTGCATGCAGTAGAAATTTAGCATTCAATTCTGCAGTGGAGGGATGACTGGGCAGGAGGGGGTCAGTAAACAGATGAGATTCTGATTGCTGTTGCTGAGTAACAGGAAGGTGTGTCAGCCAGAAAAGTAAGACTCCTCAATGGAAGCCTTCACATGTCTGACAAGGGTACTTGACTTGATTCAGTAAGCAGTAAACAAGGAGTCATTGTATTTTCTTAGCTGGGATAGAGTTGGGGACACGGTGAAAGCAAACTCATCTGTAAACTATATTAGAGTGTAGTCTTTGAACAACCTGCAGCACCACACTAGGATGTGTGCTTTTATTGGTCTGCAGTGGGCCCAGTAATCTACATTTCAATCAGAATCTCTGTGGGGGTCTGAGAATTTGCATTTTTTTAAGCCCACCAAGTCAATTTGATATATGGTATATGTTAAATCAATCTGTTTTTCAAATTGGGTTGCAACCCACTAGGGAGCTAAAAATGAATTTAGTGAAATGCATTGGGTAACGCAAATGAGTGTATACTGTATGATTCCATTTATATACAGTTCATAAATAGGCGCAAATAATCTATGATAGAAGAAATCAGAATAGTAGTTATCTGGGTTGGGGAGAAGGCTGACGGAAAAGGGTACAGAAACATTTTGGAGTGTTGGGAACGTTCTATATCTTGTTTGGGTGATGGCAACGTAAGTGTATACATTCTCTTCTGCCTGCATTTGCCCTCATTAGAGAATTGGATGGCTCAATCTCTCACCCCTTTCAGATCTGTTGAAATGTCATCTTATTGAGAAGTTCCATTACCCTCATTTATGAATAATGCACCTTCCCTTTTCACCCTGATTTATAGTCTGTTTTTCTATATATTTATAAGCTTACTATCTGCATGTTCTGGTAGAATGTAAGTTCCTTGAAGTCAGAGGGTTTGTTTTACATATGATTAACAGTCTCAGTGCCTATAAAAAAGTGCCTGAGAGCCAGGAGAAACTTAAAAATGTGTGTTAAAATTGATCCAGCTGTACACTGGGATATAGTCCAGGAACTAAGGGACCATTTATATTTATTCTGCCTCCCTCTTGCTTTCTATGGATTGATACTTCGATTTCTTGCTATCAATATTCTCAGCACTTTTTTTTTCTGCTTTTAAGGTCACTTGAGTTTCTTGGCCATTTTTTTTCCTTCAAACAACTCCAATTGATCCTAACTTCTACAAATGTTCATTATGACATACTATTTTGTGTTTTTGATGCATGTGTAGTAAGACCCGGCTACAGAAAGCTTGGTCATATTTGTTCAATAGGATAATTGACTGCTTCTGAATGTTTTGCTAAAATGGGTGATAGGTTTACAGAAGATCTATGGTAATTTCCAATAAATACTGTATTTTCAAAGCAATTAATACACTGCCTCTTCAAAGGGAGATGTTCAGAGGCTGTTCAATTCCTGTATGTAGAGCTGGAAGAGGAAACACATGGCAACACAGGTAATCTGAAGGATCAGGCAAAGCCCTTTATGCTTACGCTTGTTTTCTGGCTAACAGAAGCATTTTAAAACCTGTTTTTGCTGTAAAACATCATCAAATCTACCATGTTCAAGTTTATTTTGCTAGAGGAGTGGACAGTAAGTACACTATTGTGAAGAAAATGGAGTTTTACTCTGACAGTCCTGGATATTGTTGATTTTCTTTTTTTAAGTAAATTTTACTGTGCACATTTGAGGTTTACAGTATGTGTTATGGCATACATGTAGGTAGTAAAATAGTTACATGAGTAAGGCAAATTAATGCATCTATCATCTCATATAGTTACTTTCTTTGTGGTAACAATAGCTAAAATCTACTTATTTGACAAAAAACCCCAACACAATACAATTTTATTAACTATAGTGCATATGCTGTACATTTAGATCTCTAGACTTGCTTATCCCTTATAACTACAACTTTGTATCCCTCGACCTACTAAATATTGTTGATATTCAAGGTGAATTGTTGCGGGAAGTCAGGGACCCCGAACAGAGGGACCCACTGAAGCCACGGCAGAACATAAATTGTGAAGATTTCATGTACATTTATTAGTTCCCCAAATTAATACTTTTATAATTTCTTATGCCTATCTTTACTGAAATCTCTGAACATAAATTGTGAAGATTTCATGGACATTTATCACTTCCCCAATCAATACTCTTGTGATTTCCTATGCCTGTCTTTAATCTCTTAATCCCGTCATCTTCATAAGTTGAGGATGTATGTCACCTCAGGACCCTGTGATGATTGCATTAACTGCACAAATTGTTCGTAAGCATGTGTGTTTAAACAATATGAAATCTGGGCACCTTGAAAAAAGAACAGGATAACAGCGATGTTCAGGGAACAAGGGAGATAACCATTAGGTTTGGCTCCCCGAGAGCCAGGCAGAACACAGTCATATTTCTCTTCTTTCAAAAGCAAATAGAAGAAAGATCGCTGAATTCTTTATCTCAGCAAGGAACAGCCCTGAGAAAGAGAATGCGTTCCTAGGGGGAGGTCTCTAAAATGACCGCTCTAGGAATGTTTGTCTTTTGCAATTGCAGAAAAGGGATGAAATAAGCCCCAATCTCCCTGTAGTGCTCCTGGGCCTATTAGGACAAGGAAATTTCTGCCTAGTAAATTTTGATCAGACTGGTTGTCTGCTCTCAAACCCTGTCTCTTGATGTTATCAATGACAATGCATGCCCGAAACTTCATTAGCAATTTTAATTTCACCCTGGTCCTGTAATCTCGCCCTGCCTCCATTTGCCTTGTAATATTTTATTACCTTGTGAAGCATGTGATCTCTGGGACCCACACCCTATTCCTACACTCCCTCCCCTCTGAAAATCACTAACGAAAACTTTCTGGTTTTGCAGCTTGGGGGGCATTATGGAACCTGCCGACATGTGATGTCTCCCCCAGATACCCATCTTTAAAATCTCTCTCTTCTGTACTCTTTCTCTTTATTTTTCAGACTGGCCAACACTTAGGGAAATAGAAAAGAACCTATGTGAAATAACATTGAATTATCGTGGGTGGGTTCCCCCTATAGTGAATATTCTTTTGTAAAATGAGAATGGAAGATGTTAAAGATGTATCACTCTGGATAGAAATATTTACTATTTTATTCAGTTTTAAAAAGGAGAGTCAAATTGAATTGGAATGAGCTGTGCTGATTATCCAACTTATAGCACTAAGGATTGTTGACTGGTCAGAGCCTTCCTTTCTTCTGCCTTGAAACTTTTCTGGGTATATGTCACCTCTAATTTCATATGTTTCCAAGGCAATCTTTAGATCTTCTTTCCCATGAAGTCTAACCTAATACTGTGCATAATTTGTATTCTATTTGCTGTGGAGGATTTACATAACACTGGCCCAGACTTATTTTCATATGGGGATGCTAGTACATAATCCAGATGACTTTGAAAGGTTTAAAGGTTCTGGTGTACATAAGAAAGTCATAGAACTATTGGAGGCATATATTGGTGGGAAAAATAGACAAAGTCTCTCTTTTCTGTCTTTCCTGTTAATGTGAGATATGGGATGCTATCATGATAAGAGTGAGTGGGACATAGGTGAAAGTGGCTGGTTAGAGAACTGAAAGATTATAGAAAAATCCCTTCATGGAAGGAATAATGAGACATCTCATACCTTTGAGCTGGACTAAGCCATCATGTTGCCTTTTCCCATGGTGCTGGGAGGCACCATAAGATCAACAGATTTTCCTAAGACATTACAAGAAAAACTGGCTTAATTTATATTTTTATTTCCCTGAAATTCCAAGGAGTTCATGGTTAAAATTAGAAGTCTGTACAGGAAATATACCTGTATAGAAGTCTATACGAGAAATATACCTGTGCAGAAGTCTATACAGGAAATATACCCCATTCACAGAGGTCTCAGGTTATTATTTTTAACCCAGTTCTCAATGTGCACATTTTTATTTCTTTTGTTTATCTCCCCTCAAAGTGGAGGTACAAAAACAATAACAGCACACCCCACCCCAAATTAATTAAAATAGCTAAGCAATTGTCTTCTAGTTATTTAAATTTTAGCAAATGATTTTCTTTCTCTGTAGAAGTGTTAGCACAGAAACACCAAGGCTTTGAAAAATAATATGAACACATTAAGACTTTCAGCTTATACCAAAGAAATACCAAATTGCAGAAGAAGGTAGCATCAGATCTGGGAGTGTCTATAATAAGGAGGTGTATACCATTGATGAAATAGATTGGCCTAGTTTACTTCCTGATGGCAAGCAAGAGAAAACAATTTTGGTTGTCTAAGCAATAAAATTACTGGCATACTACAGAATATTGGGAGTCTGAAAGACCAAGCTTTAAGAAGAGGTAGAATAAAGAAATAATACAGTTCTGGGTGAACACTCTGGCCTGAAAATGATGCATAACATGGTAGATGCATCGGACATAACTACTGCAAAACCCGGTAGACATTGCCTCTACTTCTAGATACTTCCTTTGGGCATGCACCTAACTGCCACTATCAATCATCAATCCCCTCATTCCAGATTTGAATTCTTGGGGAGGAAGATGACTGATTACTCTTAGTTCATGAGCTTAGATTCTAGTTGCAAGGGAAGAGGAAGAGATTGTCCACATTTCACTTTTACACTGAGATGTAGAATAATATGCTCTATCTCCCACTCCATTTCCCTAAATTAGGCACATGGGAAAATTATTCCTTAAAGAAAAACAGGGTTTATTATTATGCAGGAAGAAAAACAAAATAAAGGGAAGTTCCAAGATGGCCAAATAGGAACAGCTCCAACCTACAGCTCCCAGCATGAGCAATGCAGAAGATGGCTGATTTCTGCATTTCCAACTGAGGTACCGGGTTCATCTCGCTTGGGCTTGTCAGACAGTGCGTGCAACCCATGGAGTGTGGGCCAAAGCATGGCAGGGCATCACCTCACCTGGGAAGTGCAAAGGGTCAGGGAATTCCCTTTCCTAGCCAAGGGAAGCCGTGACAGATGGTACCTGGAAAATTGGGACACTCCCACCCTGATACTGCACTTTTCCAACGGTCTCAGCAAATGGCACACCAGGAGTTTATATCCCACGCCTGGCTCAGAGGGTGCCATGCCCACGGAGCCTCACTCACTGCTAGCACAGCAGTCTGAGATTGAACTGCAAGGCGGCAGCCAGGCTTGGGGAGGGGTGTCCACCATTGCTGAGGATTGAGTAGGTAAACAAATTGGCCAGGAAACTCAAACTGGGTGGAGCCCACCACAGTTCAAAGAGGCCGGCCTGCCTGCCTGCCTGCCTCTGTAGACTTCACCTCTGGGGGCAGGGCATAGCTGAACAAAAGGCAGCAGAAACTTCTGCAGACTTAAACGTCCCTGTCTGACAGCTTTGAAGAGAGTAGTGGTTTTCGCAGCATGGAGTTTGAGATCTGAGAATGGACAGACCGCCTCCTCAAGTGGGTCCTGACCACTGAGTGGCCTAACTGGGAGATACCTCCCAGTAGCGGCCGACTGACACCTCATACAGCCGGGTGCCCCTCTGAGATGAAGTTTCCAGAGGAAGGATCAGGCAGCAACATTTGGCATTCTGCAATATTTGCTGTTCTGCAGCCTTGGCTGGTGATACCCAGGCAAACAGGGTATGTTTGCATACAACATCCAACAAACTTCAACAGACCTGCAGCTGAGGGTCCTGACTGTTAAAAGGAAAACTAACAAACAGAAAGGACATCCACACTAAAACCCCATCTGTATTCACCATCATCAAAGACCAAAGGTAGATAAAACCACAAAGATGGGGAGAAACCAGAACAGAAAAGCTGAAAATTCTAAAAATCAGAATGCCTCTTCTCTTCCAAAGGAACTCAGTTCCTTGCCAGCAAGAGAACAAAGCTAGATGGAGAATTACTTTGATGAGTTGAAAGAAGAAGGCTTCAGACGATCGGTAATAACAAACTTCTGCGAGCTAAAGAAGGATGTTTGAACCCATTGGAAAGAAGATAAAAACCTTGAAAAAAGATTAGACGAATGGCTATCTAGAATAAACAGCATATAGAAGACCTTAAATGACCTGAAAGAGCTGAAAACCATGGCATGAGAACTACTTGACACATACGCAAGCTTCAGTAGTCAATTCGATCAAGTGGAAGAAAGGATATTAGTGACTGAAGATCAAATAAATGAAATGAAGTAAGAAGAGAAGTTTAGAGAAAAAAGAGTAAAAAGAAATGAACAAAGCCCCAAGAAATATGGGACTATATGAAAAGACCAAATCTACGTCTGATTGGTGTACCCGAAAGTGATGGGGAGAATGGAACCAAGTTGGAAAACACTCTTCAGGATATTATCCAGGAGAAATTCCCCAGCCTAGCAAGGCAGGCCAACATTCAAGTTCAGGAAATACAGAGATTACCATAAAGATACTCCTTGAGAAGAGCAACTCCAAGACACATAACTGTCAGATTCATCAAAGTTGAAATGAATGATAAAATGTTAAGGGCAGCAAGAGAGAAAGGTCAGCTTAACCACAAAGGGAAGCCCATCAGACTAAGAGTGGATCTCTTGGGAGAAACTCTACAAGCCAGAAGAGAGTAGGGGCCAATATTCAACATTCTTAAAGAAAAGAATTTTCAATCCAGAATTTCATATCCAGCCAAACTAAGCTTCATAAGTGAAGGAGAAATAAAATACAGACAAGAAAATGCTGAGAGATTTTGTCACCACCAGGCCTGCCCTACAAGAGTTCCTGAAGGAAACACTAAACATGGAAAGGAAGAACTGGTACCAGCCACTGCAAAAACATGCCAAAATGTAAAGACCATTGATGCTAGGAAGAAACTGCATCAACTAATGAGCAAAATAACCAGCTAACATCATAATGACAGGATCAAATTCACACACAACAATATTAACCTTAAATGCAAATGGGCTAAATGCTCCAATTAAAAGACACAGACTGGCAAATCGGATAAAGAGTCAAGACCCATCAGTGTGCTGTATTCAGGAGACCCATCTCATGTGCAGAGGCACATATAGGCTCAAAATAAAGGGATACAGGAAGATCTACCAAGCAAATGGAAAACAAACAAACAAAAAAAAACAAAACAGGGGTTGCAATCCCAGTCTCTGATAAAACAGACTTTAAATGAACAAAGATCGAAAGAGACAAAGAAGGCCATTATGTAATGGTAAAGGGATCAACTCAACAAGAAGAGCTAACTATCCTAAATATATATGCACCCAATACAGCAGCAACCAGATTCATAAAGCAAGTCCTTAGAGACCTGAAAAGAGATTTAGACTCCCACACAATAATAATTGGAGACTTTGACACCCTGCTGTTGACATTACACAGATCAATGAGAATGAAAGTAACAAGGATATCCAGGAATTGAACTCATCTCTGCACCAAGAGAACCTAATTGATATCTACAGGACTCTCCACCCAAAATCAACAGAATATACATTCTTCTCAGCACCACATCACACTTATTCCAAAATTGACAATATAGTTGCATGTAAAGCACTCCTCAGCAAATGTAAAAGAACAGAAATTATAACAAACTGTCTTTCAGACCACAGCGCAATCAAGCTAGAACTCAGGATTAAGAAACTCACTCAAAACCACTCAACTACACGGAAACTGAAAAACCTGCTCCTGAATAACTACTGGGTACGTAACGAAATGAAGGCAGAAACAAAGATGTTATTTGAAACCAATGAAAACAAAGACACAACATACCAAAACCTCTGGGACACATTTAAAGTAGTGTGTACAGGGAAATTTATAGCACTAAATGCCCACAAGAGAAAGCTGGAAAGATCTAAAATTGACACCCTAACATCACAATTAAAAGAACTAGAGAAGCAAGAGCAAATACATTCAAAAGCTTGCAGAAGGCAAGAAATAACTAAGATCAGAGCAGAACTGAAGGAGATAGAGACACAAAAATCCCTTCAAAAAATCAATGAATCCAGGAGCTGGTTTTTTGAAAGGATCAACAAAATTGATAGACCACAAGCAAGACTAATAAAGAAGAAAAGAGAGAAGAATCAAATAGAAGCAATAAAAATGATAAAGGGGACATTACCACTGATCCCACAGAAATACAAACTAACATCAGAGACTATAACACCTCTATGCAAATAAACTAGAAAATCTAGAAGAAATGGATAAATTCCGGGACACATACACCCTCCCAAGACCAGGAAGAAGTTGAATCCCTGAATAGACTAATAACATGGTCTGAAATTGAGGCAATAATTAATAGCCTACCAACAAAAAAGTCCAGGACCAGACGGATTCACAGCCGAATTCTACCAGAGGTACAAAAAGGAGCTGGTGCCGTTCCTTCTGAAACTATTCTAATCACTAGAAAAAGAGGGAATCCTCCCTAGGTCATTTTATGAGGCCAGCATCATCCTAATACCAAAGCCTGGCAGAGACACAACAAAAAAAGAGAATATTAGACCAATATCCCTGATGAACATCGATGCAAAAATCCTCAATAAAATACTGGCAAACTGAATCCAGCAGTACATCAAAAAGCTTATCCAACACGACCAATTTGGCTTCATCCTAGGATGCAAGGCTGGCTCAACATATGCAAATCAATAAATGTAATCCATCATATAAACAGAACCAAAGACAAAAACCACATGATTATCTCAATAGATGCAGAAAAGACCTTCAACAAAATTCAACAGCCCTTCATGCTAAAAACTCTCAATAAACTAGGTATTGATGGGACATATCTCAAAATAATAAGAGCTTTTTATGACAAACCCACAGTCAATATCATACTGAATGGGCAAAAACTGGAAGCATTCCCTTTGAAAACTGGCATAAGACAGGGATGCCCTCTCTCACCACTTCTATTCAACATAGGGCTGGAAGTTCTGCTCAGGGCAATTGGCCAGGAGAAAGAAATACAAGGTATTCAGTTAGGAAAAGAGGAAGTCAAATTGTCCCTGTTTGCAGATGACATGATTGTATATTTAGAAAACCCCATCATCTCAGCCTCAAGTCTCCTTAAGCTGATAAGCAACTTCAGCAAAGTCTCAGGATACAAAATCAATGTGCAAAAATCACAAGCATTCTTATACACCAATAACAGACAAACAGAGAGCCAAATCATGAGTGAACTCCCATTCTCAATTGCTTCAAAGACAATAAAATACCTAGGAATTCAACTTGCAAGGGATGTGAAGGACCTCTTCAAGGAGAACTACAAACCACTGCTCAATGAAATAAAAGAGGACATAAACAAATTGAAGAAGATTCCATGCTCATGGATAGGAAGAATCAATATCGTGAAAATGGCCATATTGCCCAAGGTAATTTATAGATTCAATGCCATCCCCATCAAGCTACCAATGACTTTCTTCACAGAATTGGAAAAAACTACTTTAAAGTTCATATGGAACCAAAAAAGGGCCCACATTGCCAAGACAATCCTAAGCCAAAAAAACAAAGCTGAAGGCATCATGCCACCTGACTTCAAACTATACTACAAGGCTACAGTAACCAAAACAGCATGTTACTGGTGCCAAAACAGAGATATAGACCAATAGAACAGAACAGAGCCCTCAGAAGTAACATCACACATCTACAACCATCTGATCTTTGACAAACCTAACGAAAAGAAGAAATGGGGAAAGGATTCCCTATTTAATAAATGGTGCTGGGAAAACTGGCTAACCCTATGTAGAAAGCTGAAACTGGATGCTTTCCTTACACCTTATACAAAAATTAATTCAAGATGGATTTAAGACTTAAATGTTAGACCTAAAACCATAAAATCCATAGAAGAAAACCTAGGCAATACCATTCAAGACATAGGCATGAGCAAGAACTTCATGACTAAAACACCAAAAGCAATGGCAACAAAAGCCAAAATTGACAAATGGGATCTAATTCAACCAAAGAGCTTCTGCACAGCAAAAGAAACTACCATCAGAGTGAACAGGCAACCTACAGAATGCGAGAAAATTTTAAAAATTGAGCCATCTGACAAAGAGCTAGTATCCAGAATCTACAAAGAACTTAAATTTGCAAGAAAAAAAATCAAACAACCCTATCAAAAAGTGGGCAAAGGATATGAACAGACACTTCTCAAAAGAAGACATTTATGCAGCCAACAGACACTTGAAAAAATGCTCATCGTCACTGGCCATCAGAGAAATGCAAATCAAAACCACAATGAGATACCATCTCACACCAGTTAGAATGGCGATCATTAAAAAGTCAGAAAACAACAGGTGCTGGAGAGGATGTGGTGAAATGAGAACACTTTTACACTGTTGGTGTGAGTGTAAACTACTTCAACCATTATGGAAGACAGTGTGGCAATTCCTCAAGGATCTAGAAATAGAAATACCATTTGACCCAGCCATCCTATTACTGGGTATATACCCAAAGGATTATAAATCATGCCGCTATGAAGACACATGCACACGTATGTTTATTGCGGCACTATTCACAATAGCAAAGACTTGGAATCAACCCAAATATCCATCAATGATAGACTGGATTATGAAAATGTGGCACATATACACTATGGAACACTATGCAGCCATAAAAAAGGATGAGTTCATGTCCTTTGTAGGGACATGGATGAAGCTGGAAACCATCATTCTGAGCAAACTATTGCAAGGACAGAAAACCAAACACCACATGTTCTCACTCATAGGTGGAGACTGAACAATGAGAACACTTGGACACAGGGTGGGGAACATCACACACCGGGGCCTATCATGGGGTGGGGTAGGGGGACTGAGAGGGATAACATTAGGAGATGTACCTAATGTAAATGATGAGTTAATGGGTGCCACACACCAACATGGCACATGCATACATAGTAACAAACCTGCACATTGTACACATGTACCCTAGAACTTAAAGTATAATAATAATAAAAGAAAAATAAAATAAAGATAAATTACCAGTACAATGTTTTTAGTAACTGGGAATCTTTAAGCAGAAGTATGAGCAAGTGAAAGTAATACTGTGTATAGTGTTATATTGAGAAAGAAGCTATAAGCCCCGATCTAATTCTAGGCTTCTATGAGATATGCGACCTTTGATGTCTCTCCAGTATAATTGCCAATTTATAAGAAAGTTGGGCGGGTGTGTGTTCTCTATTAGGATGCCTCATGCTGCTTTGTATAAATAACTGCTTGAATACCGTCCCACCCCTGCCCATTAAGATCTGGTTCTTAATTAAAACACTGTAGGTTTGGCATCTAACCACTAGAGGTCAATCTTTTACATGTGTCATTCAAAATCATGTTAGAGGAGGGACCTGATTATGAGGCAACCTTAGAAGTTTGTTTTCTTTCCAGAAGTTTTAACTACTGCTACACATTGTATTGGGTGTATCTGTGGTTCCGGCAGCTAGATACAGAATTAATTGCTGTGGGATTTGTGCTGCTGTTGAAAAATAAATAAAGGGCTGGTGAGTGAAACTGGCAATTCTTTTTATATTCTGTGTAACTTAATTTTCAACATAGAATTCCTTTCGCTTTAAGACCCTTCCACTGCTCTAACGTGCATGTGTGCACACACACGAGCACGCGCCACACACACATACACACAGGGCATTACAAAAGTCAATGAGGTCTGGGCTAGTTACAAAGTTATGGTTACATTAAAACATGGGGAAATAAAGACTTAAAATGTATTAGGCTTAAAACTAATCATATAAAGTATCCCAACAGTTAGCATGAAAATGAAATGATCCTGCATGTAATCCCCTTTGGATATGGTGGTAAATAATGTCTACATTTAAGTTTCTTTGTCCAAACAGGGTCAGACACTTGTGGCTCAGCAGCATATCCCACCCGCCTAGGATGGGTGGGCCTGTGTGCTTGCACCGTGGTACCTATGTGTACCATCTGCATACGTCTGCTCTAGTGCATCAGACTTCAATTGCAAGTCTTGAAGGACCTGGCGTTTGGCCAACTCCTTTTTTTGTTTGTTTGCTTGCTTTTTTGAGACGGAGTCTCGCTCTGTCACCCAGGCTGGAGTGCAGTGGCCGGATCTCAGCTCACTGCAAGCTCCGCCTCCCAGGTTCATGCCATTCTCCTGCCTCAGCCTCCCAAGTAGCTGGGACTACAGGCGCCCGCCACCTCGCCTGGCTAGTTTTTTGTATTTTTTAGTAGAGACGGGGTTTCACCGTGTTAGCCAGGATGGTCTCAATCTCCTGACCTCATAATCCACCTGTCTCGGCCTCCCAAAATGCTGGGATTACAGGCTTGAGCCACCGCGCCCGGCCGGCCAACTCCTTTGTAAGGATGAATAAGAGTTAATATAGTCTTCATTTTATAGTGAAAGTTACTTTCTGCCCTTGATAAACATGATCAACAAACATAGTGATTCAATAGCCAGTGGAGTCAGTTAAATACATCGTGGGAGGGAAGAAGCTTCATCTTGTATTACCAAACTCCTTGAATCCCATTTTAGTTTTTCCACATGCCTTTTTTTTTTTTTTTTTTTTTTGGGTCAGTTCACAAGTTTAATTGTGGAATACTTCACTTGGTTTGATCATGGGGGGAGAACTTATGTAAAAGGTCCTGATGTTGCAACCTGGGCCACAGACCCTCAGCATCTTGTGTCTGAAGAATAAAGCCCCAATCTGATCTCTTGAATTCATTGGGACTGCGATGCTGCACTGCTGTTGTAATTCTTCCCTTGATCTTTTCCATGATGCTCAGCATTTAATCCTATATTCTTCCTTTTATTTCCTTTCAAGATTCTCATTCTTCCCCATCCATTAGTCTTTCTGCTGAGAGAGAAGAGCTTCATAGTCCCTCCCCTATCTCCTTCTTATCTTGGTATTATCAGGGACAACGACAGAGCAGTTAACGCCCAGCAACATTTAAGAGCACGACAAGGAGAGACTCTTCTGAGCTTTTAATAGGCTCGATTTTCCCAGAACTGCAGAGAAAAGAAATAAAAGATAGTACACAAAGTTCCTGCCTTTTTCTTATTGCTGCCGTGGGGATAAAGATCAAAGTCTTTATCTGTGATTATCCATCTGACAAATGCAGTAAAATGTCCACTTTGCAGTCAAGGCTAACTCTGTACTGTCTTTCAAAACACATTCATCTCCTAATCTTGAAAATCTTCCCTCCCTGAAGCCCATGGGACCTGTGAGAAAGCATCCCTGCCCCCAGCAACTCCAGAATCTATAGATTGTTATGAAATAATGGGTTCCCTCAGGGCAAGGACCTGGCCCTGCCGTAGGCATACACAGAGTCTTAATAAATGGTTCAGGAGCATAGGCATTTATGGAATCCCCATGGTGTGCTGGTATGGACTGTTGTGGAAAAAAGGTCTTGACAGCCAACAACATGCTATGCTCCCTTTAGGATCTCGCTCTAAAGTTGGGGCTCAGGGAGAGGGTGGGTCATAGACATATAAATCAATTAGTCAACAATGCAGGAGTCTGGGTGGGGTGGCTCATCCCTGTAATTCCAGCACTTTGGGAGGCCGAGGTGGGCAGATCATTTGAGGTCAGAAATTCGAGACCAGGCTGACCAACATGGTAAAACCCCATCTCTACTAAAAATACAAAAATTAGTCGGGCATGTTGGCGGACACCTGTAGTCCCAGCTACTGGGGAGGCTGAGGCAGGAGAATTGCTTGAACCCAGGAAGCAGAGGTTGCAGTAAGCTGAGATTGCGCCATTGTACTCCAGCCTGGGCAACAGAGCTACACTCCATCTCAAAAGAAAAAAAAATAAATAAAAATAACAATGCAGGGTTGAATAAGGGGGAGTGATGTGTAAGAATGAGACTGTGTCTGAATTATTCAACTTGGATCCAAGGGCCATAACCTCCCTTCCTTTATAATGTGCAGTGTAAATGGTTTCAGTTGTGTGAATAGCCTTTGGAGTAAACATGGGAAGTTGCTTGGTGCCCGCAGAAGATGATGGGCTACAGGGTAAAGAAGAAAAGACAACGTTCTCCAACATCATGTGTTAATAAGAAGGAAAAGGTTTGCTGTATATCTGAGAAGGCACGGGAAAAGCAAAGGTTAGAAACTTTTTTTTTTTTTTTTCCAACAGGAATCTTTATTTTCAGTTCTCTCTTCAATCCTTCTATGTGTCTCTCCTCATTGGTTGTAGTGTGTGGGAGCTCCTTGTGTGGTTACTGAACCTGGGGAGATCCTGGCATCTGTGAAGCTTTATTAGAATGGCAGGCAGAGCCACTATCTGATACCAAGACAGTGGGGCCATCGTCCTCCTGGTCCCCTTGTTCCTTTTTTTCTCTTGGCTTCTTGGGTATCCTATTCTTAGAAAGAGATAGTTTGCCTTACTCCATGTGATAAGCAAATCAAACAGAGTTTGCTACTGAGGATCCAGCAGGTCATTGCTCTCTTAGTTCCAAATTCTCTGCCTGCCCTTCTTGGCTTAAGTCTGGACTGTACACAAATTTAGATTAAGGAGGCAAGTGGGAGGACTTACTGAGTTCTTGAGTTCTTGGCCAGCTTTGCCAGGATGTTAATCCCCATTTGACTCTTCCTGTCTTTTTCCCAAGTGGCCACAACACAGCAGGGAGCAACGGGTGATTTAACTGTGTTTTTTTTTGGTTTTTTTTTTTTTTTTTAATTATACTTTAAGTTCTAGGGTACATGTGCATAACGTGCAGGTTTGTTACATATGTATATTTGTGCCATGTTGGTGTGCTGCACCCATCGAATCTCTATTAAGATCATAACATGCTATGCCTGAGACAAAGGCCCAAAGGGAAATGTCTAGGTTTCATCATTTTCCAAATAAAGAGAATGAAGTCAACCAATTTTTATTGTAGTAGATTTTGTTATATATAACCAAATCTCTCATTTAAACTATTTTTAAGTGTACAGTTCAGTGATTTTACATGCATTCACAATGTTGTGCAACTATCACCACCATCCATCCTCAGAATGTGTTTATCTTCTGAAGCTCTGAACCATTACACAAGCAATCTCCATTCCCTCCTTCCCTCAGCCCTTGGCGGCCACCATTCTATTTTCTGTCTCTATGAATTTGGCTACTCTAGGTACCATATAAATAGAATTAAACATTATTTGTTCTTTTGTGACTGACTTATTTCACTTACTGTAATGTCTTGAAGTTTCTCCCATGTTGTAGCATGTGTCAGAATTTCCTTCCTTTTCAAGGCTGAATAATATATACTGATATATATACACATATGTATGTATGTATTCATATATCAGTATATATACAATATTTATGTATGTATTTATGTATCAGTATATATACACACACATACATGTATGTATGTAAACACACACATAATACATAAACACACACATACATACCAAATTTTATCAACTCATGCATCAAGGAAAGTGAATGTCAATCTTTAATGCTAACATTTGCTGTTTGCCTGGAGTTCTATTTATGCCTTTTGTCTCAGCATCATTGTTAACAGCATCACCTCCCACTCTCGAAGTGTTACATTTGGGACAATATATTGTATGACAATCCCTTGAAGACAACTCTTCTAGGACCTCTATTCTTTGTAATTGACCTCATGTCCAGTGAAAGCTTAAAGTTTTTCTTCAAACATTCTTATTCACCAAACCTTGCACCAACTAAGCATACATAATTTAAGTGCAAGTAGGGCATGTCAGTGGTGACATTTTTCTGAATGAAGGAAGCAGAGATGATTTTCAGGCAGCTGGATGAATATCTTATAGATATTGCAATTCATGAAACAAGACTTCTTTAGGCCTGTTTAAATAGGAGAGCATATCTCACAAGTTTTAGAAGTTGCCAGAAAAGGTACCTGTCAGAAGTGCCTCTAATAACCGGGAGAAAAGAATGGCGAACTATACAGGGAATGTGCACATGTTTTTGTTTCCACTAATCTGAAACATCTCCCAAAAGCTATTAAGGGAAAAAGGAGGTCATTTTTGATTCCCAGGGACTTTCCCAGAGATAATTTGCATGTTTTGTTCACTCCATAAATAGGGATCTGATCATATAGCTGCAGGAAGCTTATTTCAGTGTAACAGATGTGACACGATATATGAAAAGTCTAATAGCTGGAGCAACCCAGCACGAGCGGCTGGGATCTTGTGAATTCCCAGTTTGAAGACCCAGGTTAGAGTCCTCACTGCCACTGGGCATCCTCCCTCGGATTAAAGCTCTGTGTGAAAGGAGAGCTTATCTAGATTGTTTGCTGCTGTCATCATCTTCACATAAGCAGTGACTTGTCCATGGTAGAGGTTCTAATAAATATCAGTGTAATGAATGAGTGAATAACCAACTTTGGGTTCACCACTTAGTTATTCAAAAATCCAGTTGCTTCATCTGTAAAATGAAACCCAGAGAATGAAGCACTTTCACCTCCTTTGCCATTATTTTAGTATTATGTAATCCTATTATATATAGTAATAAAAAATATAGTAGTTTATATAATGCTATTAATATATAACTAGTGATAAAATAAATATATACTTTCAGGATTAGAATAATCCGTATGGTATGTATGATATATACATATGAATCCTATATATATTCTATTATATATTATAATAATCCCATTATATAATCTTAAAATAATGACAGAGAAGTTGACATTGCCTCATTATCTGGGTTTCATTTTACAGATGAAGCAACTGGATTTTAGTGTTTGTCTTCATAGTAAGTGCCATTTGACCTTCCCCTATTAGAAGTATGCAGCAAGGTGAATTGAGATAAGAACTTTCTGTATCTTCAATAAAATTTTATCATTTAAAAAACGCTCGGTAAAAAATATTACCAAAATCTAACAATTGTTAAATGTTAATGACTTCTGCTGGATTGTTTCCTTTTATCATTTTAGAACAAAACCACAATTACAGCAACAACCTGTAATACACTTAATTTAAAGAGTCCAATAGTTTTACAAATTCTGGCAAGACTGCTAACCATTCACCAAAATTTGTGTCCTCCTATTTTTCCTAGGTACACAGCTAGGCTACATTTTCCAACCTCTGTGGCTGTTAGGAGCAGCCCTATGACCAAGTTCTGTCAATGCAGCTGGCACAGATGTGGTGTGACTTTCTTAGCCCCACCTTTGACAATTCCCCATGCTCTCTGTTCACCTGACAGACTTGGACAGTGATAAACATGGTGACCCCCGACATGAAGTTAAAGGCAGAGTTTCTTCTTCCTTGTGGAGCACATGAAAGACAGCCACATCCACCTTACAGAAACAATCACCTTGGGCTGTTAAATGAGTGAGAAATAAACTTGCATTGTGTTTGAGTCCATGATAAACATGGGGGTTTGTTTGTTATAGCAATTAGTGTTACCCTGACAATAATACACAATCTTACAGCTGTAGTACTCTCTTGCCACCTCCATTATCCACTTCCCAGAGGCAAATATTTTCCCTGTAAATTGCTTACTTTGGTATTTACATCAAAATCTCTAAATAACAAACCTATATTACTAGTTCTATTTTTTTTTCAGTTTAAAAAATTATCTCTTGATTTCTCAATATGGAAGATGAGAATGTTGCTTTCTTTTACAACCATCCTACCTTACATGATGATAGTGTACGATTGTTCAGGTCAATATATTTATTATTTAAGTAATTTTTACTCTCTTAAGATTGTTCATAGCTGAGACTTGTGTTATATAACACAGGTAGCTTTCCTTCCCTGTGCAAGAGTTTGTTTTATCTGCAATTGATAATTTACTTAATCTTCCTCCTCATCCTCTTCATTCTTCTCTCTCTTCTTACTTTCCTAATTTTCTAAGTATTTATCATGAGCCCAGCTCCCAAATCTTCACCAGCTGGGTAAATCTTCTCTCAATACCATCAAACAAACTAAATTTTTTATCCATTTCATCTTTTTAAAAAAATAAAAATCTCCTTTTCAACCACCTCTAATCTGGAAAGTAGCTCTCTAACCCTGCTGAATAACTGCCATTGTGCAAACTCTTTTAATATCACCATAAAGACTATTCCTGCCTATCTCTTTTGCTGACTCTCCTATTTCTCATATCCTGTTTTGTCTTCTTTCTTGGTTTTCTCCTTCATATTGATACAACTCACTTTCCAATAGCTTCCTGAGATAGAATACATACACAAGCATTTTTTTTTTTGGCATAACTGAAAATATCTTGACAATCTGGCATACCTAAAACATACAACTCTGTGTTGAAAAATATTTCCTCAGAGTTGTGAAGATAGTTCTCTCTTGTGTTCCAGCTTCTGGAGTTGCTATTATGCAGAGAAATCCTAAGCAACTATCATTTCTAATTCTTCATGTGAATTTTTTTTTACCTGGAAGCTTCTAGAACTTTCTTTTTATCAACCATGTCTTTAACTTTGCAGTAATGCACTTTGGTGTTTACTTTTATCCAACGTACTGGCCACCTAATGGACCCAGTCTGTATAATCAGGTCCTCTAGTTCTGAAAAGAAGATTGAATTATATCTTTGATGGTACCCTCCACCCCCATTTTCTTTTTTCTCTTTATTCTAGACCATTCATTATTCAAGCAGTGCATCTCCTGAATTGGTCCTTTAATTTTTCAGGGTTTTTTTCCCCTTTTTTTAAACCTTCTTTTCTTCATCATGTTTCCTTTGTTCTTTCTCTAAAAGATTTCTTTAACTTTGTTATAAATGTTTTATTATTTTAATTTATTTTTTCTATCACCAAGAACTCATTTATATTCCTTGCATATTCTTTTATGTGGCACTCTGTTATTTTCTTGTGGATGCTATGTAATTATATTTCTGAGAATATAAATGATAAAAACTGTTCAGCTTATAAACTAAAGATACTAAGGTTGAGAAGTTGTGTGTTTGTTTTCTTCTTTTCCGTGTCCAATGCCTGCTTCAAATGTGTAGTCATCCTTGTTTTTGCTTATATTAAAGAATGAGAAACAAAGTGTTGATTAGAAACTCTATGCATTCAGTTGGAATTTTTGGTGATGGTCATATCTCTAACATAATCTGAATGGGCTGTTTCTTTTGGGAATCCTTAATGTCAGTACTTTTAGGTCTTTTAGGTTCAGTTGGTCAGATAATCTTAGAGGAGAACTGCTTCTGACTCCTGTTGGAAGGGTACAAACTGGCTGCCAGCGTTTTGGGAGCCATGTAGGAGAAGACTAGAATAGAATTCAATATTTCCTGTGAAACTTACATTTAACTCTATTATTTTTATTTTTTAGATATGGATTTCTCCCATTAAATATGTCTGGAATCCCCAGTATAGGCTCTCTATTTCACTCTCTTCAGAGAATAAAATCTTGGTCATCAATCCAGGTTGAGGAGGATCAGCATGTGACTGTGTAGAGTCAGGGAGCATACCTGGGAGTCTTATCCCTCCTCAGAAAGATCTTCAAACAACCTGCTTAGGCCCATGTTAAACCCACTTCCAAGATACCTGTTTTTCTCAAATCCTACACCTTTTAGGGATTCATCTTTATACATGAGGTTTCTTCTTGGCCTTCTTACTTCAAGCACAGAATTAAATTTTCTTGGTCATGCTAAGCCGGTTTTCACTTTCCCATTTGCTTTTAGCTTCCAAAATCTTGTCTATGTCTCACCTCCCATTATTTCATTCCTTTGTGTTTTATGCCTTAAACATTTTTGTCATTTTTGTGGGGCTGGAGGAATGTACTATATCTATATACATGTCTATATAGATATACAGTCTGATCAAGTATACATGCCATCTTAAACTACAAGGTAGATGCAACATAATTTTCATTAATAATACATTAAATCATAGACTTCTAATGCAATAAGATTTTATTGAATGATATTAACTCTATGCTATCACTCAGTCCAGAAAACTCTTCCTCCTCACAGAGTACTATCAGTATTTCTTCCTAAAAGAGTACTTCCTGACAAGTACCTATCAAGTACTTAGAATACAGCAGTGAATCATCCAAAGTGGTAGGGAATTCAAATAAGTAAAAATTAAAAGAATATTAAAAGGGCTTCAATAGGATTGACAACAGGGTAGTCTACAAGTGAGATAGCTACTATAATCTGAATGAATGTGAGTAAATGGCATATTAGGAGTTATAATTTCTAAGAGAAGAAGAGAGAAATTCTAGCTGGATAAAATAGAAATAGTGAAAGCCTGGAGATAGAAGAGAATTAGGTAAATTTAGAGAACTAAATATGATGCTAGAAAGAAGGTGATAAGAATAGGCATAAAGTTTGACATTAGCCGGATCATAAGGACAGTATACAGCATGTCAAGGAGCTTAGACATTAACCTAGGGACAATGATCAGCCATAGAATAGCCTTCAGCTGGGATATGATAGATATATGATAAATCACAAACGGTTCTCTACTAATGCTTCATAGTATCTTGTCCACTCTGTCCTTCATGATCCAACTAGTTCCCTTGTTGTTTTATGATTAATTAGCCAATTACATTGCAATTTGCACATATTTCTTGCAGTCTTTTTTTTTTCAAACTGCAGAGCATATTCACTGTTATTTAGTACACTAACAACTCTTACAAATTGTGATTCAAAATTGTGTCTTCCACCTCCACTCAGAAAAGATGAAGTACCATCATGAAGCAAAGGACTTGTTCTGGTTCATTTACAGGAGTACTGTGTGCAAGTTCTGATGCAGTGCTAAGTCATTAGAATCCAGAGCTAATGAATTCAATCTTGCTTTAAACCATTATCCCTTTTAGAGTTCTGTGGCTGAAGATCATATTTTAAATCATCTCAAGCCATCTAACAAATGAACAACTTTGTCCTGCTGAAGTATCCTTCCCTCTCCTTATGTGATTCAGAGCTTTGGGTCTTAGGAGAATCCTACTATCACTGTATTACCTAAAAATTTCCTCTACCAAATGGGATTACTATACCTAAAGTGGTTGGATATGGTGAATTCGAACCTCCTATTCTCCAAGGAGGATAGTACTGTGTAAGAAATGAGGTTGGATTCGTAAGAATCAGATAGACTGAGATAGAAACCCTAGTTTCACAACTTGCTTATTATATGGCTATGGCAACTTGAGTCTTTGATTCCTTTCTATAAAATGGAGAAATATGCACATTCCCACAGGGTTATTCTAAGAATTAGATGAGGTAATACAATTCTAAGGAGCTATTACAAATTTAAATATTGTTATAGATTTTTTAATATTGTGAATTTCTAAATGAATGTTTATCTTGGTGAAATGTTTATCTTGTTAATTTTGTATTTCTTTTAGTACATGGTAGAGATTTAAAACATATATATAATATATGTATATGTAATCCATGTATATGTTTTAAGCCATTATATTCTCTCTCTATATATACATATTGAATAAAAGAAGCAGCCCTCTAGTCTAGAGTTAGCTATGTTTAAAACAGCTCATCGTCCAGGCATGGTGACTCATGCCTGTAATCCTAGCACATTGGGAGGCTGAGGCAGGTGGATCATGAGGTCGGAGAACAAGACCAGCCTGGCCAACATGGTGAAACCCCGTCTCTGCTAAATACAAAAATTAGCTAGGCACGGTGCCACGTGCCTGTAGTCCAAGCTACTTGAGAGGCTGAGGCAGGAGAATCACTTGAACCCGGGATGCGGAGGTTGTAGTGAGCCAAGATCACGCCATTGCATTCAAAACTGGGCAACAGAGTGAGACTGCATCAAAAAAAAAAAAAAAAAAAAAAAAACCAAAACAAAAAAACAAACAACAACTCATGCAGCAATTGTGAATTCAATAAGCTTTTCTTTGAGCTCTGCCAGTTTCTACTTTCTGTGACCTTTCAACCCTCCTTTCCCAGCCCTCCCATCTGTCATCTTGGGTCCTCATATGTTCTTTCACTTTCTCTTCCCCATATTAAAATTTAGTTGCAGAAAATAAGGAATGAGTTCTTAGTATTCAAATATCATTTCTTTTTCAATTTAAGAAGATTTTTCTATAAGTATCAGGAAAGCCTTCTCTAACCACCTTAAAGATTAGGAAATGAATTGTAAAGTATAAGTTATGTATTAGGGCAGGATTCAGGTACGTTAATCTCACAGCTCAGTAGTGTTAGCAGGGGCCTGTTCTGCCAGTTACGGCATTGGCTTAATCCTCAGTCTGATTGCACTTATGGACAGATGGCTGCCTATAACAATTGTCCTAGCTGTTTCTTCATTCACATCAAGCAGCCAAAAATTCAGAGCAAAATTTCTCCCAATTACAGAGTAAGTGATCAGCCTGTTAGATCTAATAAAACACCCAATTCCAGACCACGCACTGTTTGAGCGTACTACCTCGCCACCCCCATCCCCCTCCTCTGGTTCCCGCCCAGGCCAGTCAGCCCTCTCTTTGGAAATGTGAATGAAATAACCCACCCCACCTCCAGGCACAAAGGCTACCTGGGGTTCTTTTTTGGGAAGGAGAAATGGGGAAATGATGCTATTAGACAACTATTCATGTTGAATGCACTTCTCTCTTCCTTTAAAAAATGACTTGTTCCCATAAATGCCTTTGTGATCCAGTGAGAAGGTAATAGGACTAATTGGATGGCAAAGTCACCTCCTCTGTAAGATGTAAGGATGAACGTGCTGCCTGGAGTTCCACTTAGCAGATAATCAGTTACTTTTATGACTTTCAGCAAGAATGCCCATTTCCTGTGGGTCTGGATGGCTGTGAACATAGGAAAAAAAAGGTGTATATGTGTTTTCTGCTGATCCCTTAACCAGAATCACCTTTAATTTTGTCCCAGACTCCTAAATCCCCAAATCAGAGTCTGAGCAATTTAGATGCCCCTTCCCCAAATCTCTCAGAGTGACTTTTAAAAAAGAGAGCAACCAAAAGCAAACAGGTTGATGCGCTTTTAGGAAAATGTTTTCAAAACTCAGAAACACATGGCATCTAAATTTTCCAAAAATAGGGGAAAAAAGCTCCCCCATTCCTACTTCTCTTTGCAAATAAGGCTTAAGTTTGGAGACAGCATCTGGATTTGTTAACAATACACACTTATGTACCCACTCCAGTTAGCTTCCTCACAAACTCGTGGACATCTATTTGGTTCTGTCAGCTTATCTCCATCACCACTACTGGTTCTCTCTTGAGTTGATTTTTCTTCTCTCTCCATCTCTCTCTTCGTTTCTCTATTTCATTGCTTCAGTGCACAGGACCATAAGCAGTGAATTCTTCATTGCTATGTTTGCTAACATGGAGAGTACTACTCCCTACAAATTTTATACTAGTGGAAAAAAAGGCAAAAGGCAGAACTTTTGCCTATGTAAGTTTTGGATATAAAAAGCTTTTTTTTGGGCCAAATGCAGTGGCTCACAGCTGTAATCCCAGCACTTTGGAAGGCTGAGGCAGGTTGATCACCTGAGGTCAGGAGTTCAAGACCAGCCTGGCCAACATGGTGAAACCCCACCACTACTAAAAATACAAAAATTAGCCCAGCATGGTTTCGGGTGCCTATAATCTCAGCTACTAGAGAGACTGAGGCAGGAGAATCGCTTAAACCTGGGAGGCGGAGGATGCAGTAAGCCGAGATTGTGCCACTGTACTCCAGCCTGGGCAACAGAGCGAGACTGCCTCTCAAAAAAAAAAAAAAAAAAAAAGTTTCCTTTACGAGGTTACAGATTGGTGGCACATCATAAAACAATTACAGATTTAAAAAGACACAACAAAGATGAAAGAGAAAATTCTTTAACACGTCACACAGATTTGTGTGACTTTGCGTTATAGACCACCCATGTAGAGTTAGAATCTCAGGGTTGATATGCATCTTAAACATCATATTAGCATGAAGCTGAACCCAGTTTAAGACAAGTGGCAGCACCCTGACTCTAAAGAGATTAAAAGGAAACTTAGGAATTTATTAGTGATATAGTTTGGATATTTGTCCTCACACAAATCTCATGTTGAAATGTAATCGCCAGTGTTGAAGTTGGGGACTAGTGGGAGGTATTTTGGTCATAGAGGCCAATGTTTCATGGCTGGCTTCTGTCCTTGCAATAGTGAGTACCTACGAGATCTGGTTGTTTAGGTGTGTGGCACCTCCCACGCCACTCTCTCTTGCTCCTGTTCTCGCCATGTGAGATGCCTGCTTCCACTTTGTCTTCCGCCATGATATTAAACTTTCTGAAGCCTCACCAGAAGCTGAGCAGATGCCAGTGTTATGCTCCTGCATAGCCTGCAGAACCAATAAACCTGTTTTCTTTATAAATTACCTAATGTCGGGTATTCCTTTGTAGCCATACAAGAATGGCCTAACACAATACAATAGTGGGGTTGCTCAGTATTGAATAAGGAGCGAAACAATGAAATTTGGGAATGATCAGAACCAGGGCAACAATGATAACTAGTTTATCAAACATTGCTATTGGCAGGCCACTATTTACAGAACTTTATTTTAACTTATTTCATCTTTAAAAAACTCTGTTGAGTCATCTTGGTAACTTGAAGCAACAGCCATCTTATCATATCTCAAGAGTATGTAGGTCAGAAATTCATGCAGATATGGCACTACATTATATATGCCATACAGCATTGGCATGTCACTTGTTGCTATTCCACTGAGGCTGGGCAGGTCTAGACTATCCAAGATGGTTCCTCTCACATCCATAGCACCTTTGTGGGAATGACTAGAATGCTGGGCTCGGCTGGAAGACTAGTTCTTTCATTCTCCATGTAGTTTCAGAACCCCTCCCTTGTCCCTTCAGTAGAGTATAGACTTTTTACAAAGTGCCTCAGTGATACGAAAGGGGGTCTTACAAGAGAGAAAGCAAAAGTGCCAGATTCTTCAGGCCTGGGCCAGAAGAACCTGTATTCTAAAGCAGTCACAGAGCCCTCCAAGACTCAAGAAGAGGAGGCATAGACCCCAACTCTCCATGGGAGGAGTATCAAAGCTTTTGAGACATCTTTAATCTGCTACAGCCCTATGGGATAAGACACTGTTATTCCCATGTTACTGAAGGTGAAACTGAGCTAAAAAGAAAACACATAACTTTATTAAGGTCACAGAATTAATGGGAAGCTATAGGGTTGACCTCGGGCATCTGACTCTAAAACCTGCATTTTTAACCACTTAACCACCCTTAATTCTTTCTGGATATAGACATTATCATGCATGAAGGCTCCTTCTCTCAAGGCTGACTTGCAGCTCTGTTTCCTACTTTTGGCAAGAAGTAGGGTCACTGGCAGGTCTGGCCTCTGAGAAAATCCCAGATCCCAGTTTAAAAATCTTAGGAAATGCCTTTACTGGCCCAATATAGGTCATGAGTCCATCCTTGGATAAATAAACGTAGTCAAGGTGTAGAGATAATCCACTTACTCAGAGGAGGTTCTGGCCGGCCCCTATCACCAAGTAGCCTGTATCTGTTACTAGAAAGAGGGAGGAAGAGCTGTAGGGAAGACAAGTACCCTTGAGGTCCAGGACAATGGACATCTAACCTAGCACTTTTGCCTAATACTTGAACCACTTTTCACTCTCTATTTCAGTTAAATGCTTAAGCAACTTTGCTTTCCATAGAATACATTTCCTCCTAAAGATGCCCATTACTATTTAAAGAATTTCAAGCTTCGGAGAGCAGACGAGGAAAGTGTTTTGAAGTGCTAAGGCCTTTCTCAGTCTTTGTCTTAGAATTGTGCCACAATTACCCATCAGAGAGTAGCTGATCTACTTAAACTTCTCTGTATGTTTTTGCCATGGTATCCCCAGAGTCTATCACAGTGGGATGGATGGGTGAACAAACCTGGTTCAATGCAATTTAACAAGCATTTATTGAACCATCAGGTTGATAGATTATCTCCCTAGAAAGGCTGATAATTTGGTATTGAGGCTAGTAACAGACTTAGGAGTTGTAAGAGTCGTTAGGGAGTTGTGATTCCCAGATTGGACAGTATCTGTGGAAATTCTCCAAACAAAAAAAAAAAAAAAGAAACGCTCTGTGCAGAAAAGTCATCATTAGCCCAGGCCAAGCCCCTCTAGGTATATGGTCCCTTATTTATAAAGCAGAAACTTTCCAGTCAGTTTCCATGATGTCTCAAATACTGGACATTATCCTTCTTAAAGAGCTTCTCCTCAGAGCTAAAATGTTAGAATTTAAGCTGTGTCATCAATAAGATCTCTCCTAACACTGTCTGTGATTTATAATTTTAGTGCTGAAAAGAACCATTTCCTGGAACATTCTGTATAATTTTTTGTTGAAAATTAAGTTATATTGTAAATATTCTTGGAGTAATGCAATTTAAAGAAACTATCATTAAATCTACAAAGTGAAGATTTTCAATAATCGATTATTTAGCATTTGCATAAACCTGAATTCTCACAGATCAAATTTGCCTAAGTTGCCACTGCAGTGCCCCACTTCCTGTGTGCCAGCCCCTCCTGAATTCCATTTGACCCCATGATGAGCTAGAGGGGGGCTGTTAGCTGCTAGTCTAATAGCTCTACTTTTGTCCTATAATCTTAGGAAATCCATTGCAGTGGAGCACCGGATGGATTCAGAACCAACACAAAAGGGAGTCAGACAACTCAAAATGCCCCTGCACATAGGATGATTTGAGTGATATAGTTCAAACACAGTGAGACTGTGTATTGTCCCAGAAAAGAAATAAGGTAGCAGAAATCATATTCACTGTTGCTTTTGGGTGTGTGGCTAGAATACCTGAGATTACCAAGGATGTTCATAACAGATGCACCAGTTCTAGAGTTCCCAAATAGAATTTCATACTTAATTTTACTTTTTTTCCCTAAAGAGAAGAAGGATTCATATTCTTTGAGGATATTAATATGAATACTTATTATAGAAATGATATAGACATATGAGTACGTATATTCATATATATACACACACATATATTTACACAGATATGACACACAAATGCATTCAGAACAAAACATTCTAACTTCATTGTGTCAGAAAAATCTAAGAAATACAATAAAACAAAGCCAAATTTACCCTAGTTAATTGCTTTGCAGGTACATGATACAAATCAAGCTAGATCTGATTTGGTCCTTTTCTCAAACAAGAATGGTGCTAGGCATTGGAGGTGCAGAGTGAGAAGAAAGGGGCAATTACCTCACTGAAGAAAATTAAATATCAAAAAGGAAAGTTTAGTTTCTCAAAAAGAAAAGTTTGATTTGGTCCATCAAGTGTTCCCTATAGCTGTTTTCTGAATGCATTCCAACCTATGTCCTGGTAGATTTTTTTGAGACGGAGTTTCACTTTTGTTGCCCAGGCTGGAGTGCAGTGGCACGATCTCAGCTCATCCCAACCTCCTCTTTCTGGGTTCAAGCGATTCTCCTGCCTCAGCCTCCCGAGTAGCTGGGATTACAAGCACGAGCCACCATGCCCAGCTAATTTTGTATTTTTAGTAGAGACAGGGTTTCTCCATGTTGGTCAGGCTCGTCTCAAACTCCTGCCCTCAGGTGATCCGCCCGCCTCAGCCTCCCAAAGTGCTGGGATTAGAGGCGTGAGCCACCGCGCCCGGCTGGGTAGATTTTTTTGACCTCTAAATTGCATATGTCTTTCATAAAATTCTACGAAGTCAGAGGCACAAAAGTGGATAAACTCCCTTTAAATTTGAAGTGGGGTCAATGTAGGGTGACTAAAGGACCGTACATGGCACATTCACACACATGCAAAGAATTAGCAAGGATGCTGGGTCTGCAGCAGTGTTTCTCAACAGCAGCGCTATGGACGTTTTGAGCCTGGTAACTTTTTGCTGTAGGTGGATGTCCTGTGCATTGTAGAATGTTTAGTAGCATCCCTCACTTCGATGCACTAGATGCTTGCTAGCATCTACTTCCATCCCCAGGCTCATCACAACCAAAATGTCTCCAGATGTTGCCAAATGCCCTGTATTGGGTAAATTTCTCCCAGTTGGGAACCACTGCTCTAAAGTCAAAACCTCTGTTACTTCTCTATTTTGGCTATCCCAGACATTCTTATTGTATTAGGCCATTCTTGTACTGCTATAAATAAATTCATGAGACTGGGTAATTTATAAGAAAAGAAGTTTAATTGGCTCAGGGTTCTGTAGACTACACAGGAAGCATAGCAGTATTAGGAAGCTTCCAATCATGGCAGAAGGCAAAGGGGGAACAGGCACGTCACATGCCAAGAAAAGGAGCAAACAAGAGAGAGTGAGAGGGAGAGGTGCCACACGTTTTTAAACCACCAGATCTCCTGAGAACAAAGAGAGAGAGCTCATTTATCACCAAGGGGATGGTCCAAGCCATTCATGAGGAATCTGCCCTCATAATCCAAACACCTCCCACCAGGTCCCATCTCCAATATTGGGGATTATGTTTCAACATGAGATTTGGTGGGGACACACGTTCAAACTATATCACTTACCTACTGTAAGTATTATTTTCAAATATTTATTGTCAAAGCACATAATTTATTTCCTTCACTCTAATTTTAAGGTTATTTGTCTTAGGTTTTATTTCTGAAAAGAGCCAGAGAGAGGGATTTGTGTGCAAGCCATTTGTCAAGGGAGTGTTCCATGGAGAAATCTGTGAGTGCAAGAAGCCGATTAGAGAAGAGAAAAGAGCAGCAAACACATGGATTCAGATGAGGTCTATCCTCACGCTGCTCCCTTGAGAAGCACCAACATGTAAATCACACCATGGAATTTGTCAAGCTTTGAGGCAACAGAACCATGCTTTTGTACCTCACATTGATCAATTATTATCTAACAGCCACTGTAGGGTGGGTTGAAAATTGCCTACACTGAGCTGCACCAAAAACAGTTGGTTTACTATTTCTTCAAAAGAAAAATTGGATGAGCTTGATTGGCTTAATATGTTTTATCCAGAGATAATTATCATCATGAAAATAGAAGCACACCAAAAATGACCAATATCAGCATTACCCTGGTTTAGCACACAAAACCCATCTGTTTAAAGTACAATCTTTTGGAAAAAGATGTTTTAATGGTAACTAAATTAGTGACATTTCTAAGTGCCCTTTGACTATAACTATGCTCCCAAGCAAATTTCACAAGACATCTCTTAAATTTGTACTTTTCTCCACAATGGGAATATATATTAATGCGTTTGAGAATAGTTAACAGCCCTGATCTACAATATACACTTGAAGTATGTCTCCTGTCCCCTCTTCTCATTTGTTTGTTTGTGCTTAGGAAAAGTGAAAATGATAATAAGAATAGCAAGGACGGGAGAACATTATCTCAAACAAAGACAAGTAGCCTAGCTTGAGAATGGCAAGAGAATACTATAAAGAAATATATTCCATTCTAAAAACCAATGCAAATAAATTTCTGATTAGTGTGTGAGGTTATTGCACCATAATTCCCCCATGTATTGAGGGAATACTCACACACGCACAGACACACATACATCAAATATTCTTTGTTTGTGAAAAACCCTATAATTATATCTGTACAAAACCTCATGTGTATGTTTTAATGTGTTTATTTTAGTTATTTTTTGTAACGGAATGAAATCTATAATATTATAAAGAACAACAAAAATAAACCTGCCGGAGAGACCTGGTTATCTTTGTTTGAAAATGGCAATGGATACTCTGGAGGCATTTAAATTATATATCTACAAGTCCCCTAAATACTCTGCTAATTGCTGCCATGGGACACTTTACTTTCTCAAGGTTTACAGCCTAGTTGGGTAAGCAGAATAAGCACACAGGAGAGGATAACAATTAATTTCAGGCCACAAGTAGTTAAATAGATGCTAGCTATAAGGAATTCTGGAGGAAGAGATCCTGCCCTCTTGAGATAACCAGGACACACTTTATGGAGAAGGTGGTCTTTAAATGAGAGGTTTTGAAGCTGCATTATAGCGCAGCTATTCTTATGCAATACCTAGCTATTGCAAAGATTCAAAGTTATATTTTTGATGATCTAAGGTCAAGTAGCAGTGCTGGCTTCCTTAGGCAACCCAAAGGAAATACTATCTCTTTGAAACTTGTTATTTTTTCTGTTTGAGAAATTATGCGTGCTCATTTTTAGAATATTCAGAAGGTTCTAAAGAAGAAATTTAAAAGGACCCATAACTCTAACAACTAGTGTAAACCATCATTAAAATTTTAATAAATATGAACTGATTTCTTTTTAGAGTTTGAGAGGCATAAAGTTGCCTTATGTAGCTAGGCTAGAAGTGACCTGTGACCTGGGAAGTTATGAACCAACCTGTAGAAGGTGTTTCAGTACCTACTACCTACAGATGGCAATCCAATGTATTCTTTTCTTAAAAATAGATTTATGTATTTTGTTTTCTATAAATCTGTGGTGTACAAGTATAATTTTGTTACATGTATAGATTGCCTAGCAGTGAAGTCAGACTTTCAGGGTATCCATCACCAGAAAAAAAGTACACTGTCCCCATTAAGTAATTTCTCACCGGCCACACACCGTGCCTCACACCTGTAGTCCCAGCACTTTGGGAGGCTGAGGCAGGCAGATCACCTGAGGTTGGGAGTTTGAGACCAGCCTGACCAACATGGTGAAACTCCGTCTCTATTAAAAATACAAAAATTAGCTGGGCGTAGTGGCGGGTGCCTGTAATCCCACCTACTTGGGAGGCTGAGGCAGGAGTATCACTTGAACTCAGGAGACAGAAGTTGCAGTGAGCCGAGATTGCGTCATTGAACTCCAGCCTGGGTGACAGAGCAAGACTCTGTCTTAAAAAAATAAAAATAAAAATGTAATTTCTCCTCATTCATCTCTGTCCCACCCCCCTGCCCCAATGTCTTCTAGAACATCTCTTTTGACAGGTAACACATCAACTCTCAAGAAAGCCTAGACTATTTTCAGATAACTTGATGTAGTTTAAAATGCTTTAATATATTAAGTCTAAATCTCCAACTTCTCAATTTCTATCTATTTTCCTGATTCTGGGCACCTCTAGAATAAACTAAATCTTGCTTTCAAGTGTAAATCTTTTGTGGCTTCTCTGTTCCTGTCAGTGTCTCCTGAGCTGGCCACTGTTTGATGTCCACTGAATGGTCTAGGAGGTATTCACAAAAAATTACAGCAATAATATTATGGAAGAAGTTAGAGCTACTCACTAAATTGGGCACAGATGAACCAGAATGGTATTGTGTTTTGAGAAAATGTAAGTAACTAATAACTAATAATTGTCATACAGTATAACAATTTTGCTATTATGCAGGAAAGTCTTCATTACTTACTCATCTCCTATTCCCCGATCCCACCCCAGAAACAGCCTCGACAATATCTCCTGGGCTTTTTTTTCTTCAGTATCTTACAGGAAATAATTATGTGTGTCAGCTTTCAGCTGCCAAAAAAAAAGAGAGAGAGAATGATTTATAAAAGAAAACTGAATTTCCAACAGTTGGCATTTTTATGAATTTCTGTATTTTTAAAGGAGTGTATGTTGTTAAGCAATAGCTTGAAGCCTTTGAAATCTCTCTCTGTCTGCACCTCCCTGTTATCTCAGTGGCCACCAAGAATCTGTGAACATTCTGTACAAGGAAGATGGAGACAATGAATTCTTTCAGTACTCATGTTACCTGAATAATGTTAAGAGAAAAAAATCAGTCAAAAGATAAATTTATGTGTGCATAGTGATCATTGCTCCTCATTCAGGGAGTAGTTGTCTTATGCCTTTCCCAAACTGGGAAAGGGAAAACAGGGTCTTCAAACTCAAATGCATGTGGGGCCTAGCAAGTAACATATTTGGGTTAGGTGAGATGATGGCAACTCGATAGGTCATGGTCCATTTAAGGGGAAGGGTGCAACTCAGCATCAAGTGTTGCTCTATGAAAGTTTAGCCTCTGACAACCTGCTATTGCCAGCTCTCCTGATATTTTACAAGAGATGGCCAATAAATTCTTATTTTAGTGCACGCCCTCTTGTTTCTTGAACTTTGGCAAAAAATTACGTTTTTAAAAACCTAACCTGAGTACCACAAAACCTTTCTCTGGATTGAACTTGGACAAAGGTAAATTGAGATCCCCTCATTCCCCGCCAGATGTAGAGGTTCCCTCAATGCCAACTGGTGAGTCCGGTAAGCTGCACAATTCAAATGATGGAACAGAAGCTCACAATGCTCCTTGAAGAGTAAGTAGGGTTAGGATTTCTGGAAGGAAATGGGAACATCTCAAGTAGAAAAACCATGCTGAAGATGAACATGGGGATGTGACAGTGAGATATCCCAATATTTGGAGTATATAGTACCAACTGGGGAGGAAAAGGAAAAGGATATTAAATAGGCTGCATGGGTTGTGATCATGGAAGATATTTCATATCAGCCAGAGGAAAAATTGTGAATAGAAATAATTGGAAATAGGGAGACAATCAGGGAATTGAAGCAGGAGAATGGCACAATACCTGTAGAATTTCATAGAGATGTCCAAAAAGGGCTACCCAAGAAGATGATCTGGGTCATTCTGAAGATGGTGTTCTTGTCTTTGTTGACAACCTGCTATTGATCCAGTGGACAAAGTTTAGCCTAGGGAAGGCTGAAGAACACCTTGGCTAGTTGGGAGATGGAGAGAGATACCTTTTGAACTCTTAAGCATTATAAGTTTCTAATTCCATTTGTTCTTTTCTTCATTCATTTATGCCGCAAATATTTGCTGAGTGCCTGTTCTACATCCTGCCCTATAATTAGAACTACAGCATGCAACAGAAAATAAAATGAAAGTGGAAAAATACAAGTGATATTTGAAATAATGGGTAAAAAATATTAGAAAGTGATCCAGGGAGCTGTGGGGGCACCTGCAATGAGCACCTGGACCTGTCTCTGCAGTGTTAGGTATTCGGGAAATATGTCCCAGAAGCAACACTGAAGCTGTAATGTGGATGATCAGTAGGAGTCAGGCAATCACAGAGGACAAGAGGTTTGCTGGGATAAGGCAGAAGGCAGCATGTTGGTGTTGATATAGGAGTTGAGAACATTTAATTATGCCTGGCGTATGAAAGGAAAGGAGGAAGTTGGTGAGTAGTGAGTGGAGAAAGGTACTCAAGAATGACATTCTGTGGGCTTAGAGGCCTTGTTAAGCAGTTCTCAAAAATGTTTTAAACGGCCAGGTGCAGTGGCTCACACCTGTAATCCCAGAACTTTGGGAGGCTGAGGTGGGCGGATCACGAGGTCAGGAGATCAAGACCATCCTGGCTAACACAGTGAAACCCTGCCTCTACAAAAAAAAAAAAAAAAAAAAAAAAAAAAAAAAAAAAAAAAAAAAAAAAAAGAAAATACAAAAAATTAGCCAGGCATGGTGGCGGGCACCTGTAATCCCAGCCACTTGGGAGGCTGAAGCAGGAGAATGGTGTGAACCCGGGAGGCAGAGCTTGCAGTGAGCCAAGATCGCACCACTGCACTCCAGGCTGGGTGACAGAGTGAGACTGCATCTCAAAAAAAATGTTTTAAAGCAGGATAAAAATAACATCCAAATTTTGTTTTTAAAAATGAATTGACAGTGGTATACCTGGAGGCAAAAAAACAGGTTAAACTCCTTTATCCAGACAGTTGACCTTACCAAGCAACTCAGAAAGTCTTTCTGGTGTTTGGACACAAAGGGAAATAAATGAAAGTTCCTGAGATGATACATGGCAGCACTGTGCCAGACAACCAAGGAAGGGTCTTGGTGTCAGGGTATGACAATCCTGGACTGTCTAAGATGAAAGGGATTGTAGAAGCCATTGGCCATTGCCTGTCACTCTTTATACTAAAGGGAAAACTGAGGCCCAGAGAGGACAAACAACATACCTAGGATCACACAGCAAGTCAGTGGTAGAACAGGAAGGACCCAGATCCCAAGAACATTATTTTTTTTTTCATTAGTACAAGGGCTAAACACACCACTTAAGGTAGGAAAAAACTTAAAGGATATCAGAATCGTACATGTGGAATTCCCTATCACTGAAGAAAAAGAGGAACTAACCCAGTCAGTTCACAAAGTAGACACGCAAAACAAATAATTAACAGTGTAAATGTTAGTCATTTTTACACTCTGAATTTATGATATTTTGGGCTATGCATCTTTTCCAATGAACTACACCCAAGGAAAAAGGGCATTCTGTTATAGTTTGACATCCTTGTTTTTTGTTTGTTTGTTTCCTTTTTTGCTAAAATCAGGGATTGAACAATCTAAGGAGAAAATATTTTCACATCTCAAAGGAACTGTCTGAGGATATAGAAAGAGATCTTGGGGGTGTCAGCTCCCAGTCTCTTCATCCCTCATGAGTAGTATAATGGGGGTGAATTGAGGATCCCCAAGAGCCTTTCTACTTTTACTTCAAAGATCCATGGAACACAGATAACAAAAACAGATCTTTTCACCCTTTTGAATATACTCGATTTTTCAAGTAAATGAGTTATTCGCAAAAAATAAGTTTTTTATACATACCACTGAGTAGGAGTGGATATTAATCATTTTGGTAAATAGATTTCAGTTTACTCCCCAAACACAGACCTGAAGCAGCATGCAAATTATTTATAAATGAACCAAGCGAGACAAGGAAGTAAGACTGTGGAACTGCCAGTTGTTAAAACAGTTCATGAAGTGGATTTAAATAAAGCCTGCTCTGTCACTACACCAGAGTACATTTCTGCATAGAAGCTTTGCATATGGATCCTTCTTCTATATGGGCAAAATAAACAGGATGCTTTTAGGTGGAGGCATCACATACTCACTGGGAATGCCAACTATCCCCCAGCACAATGATTGGAACATAATATGTACTCAATAAATGTTGCTAAGTAAACTAACAAAGTCACCAAGATGTTAATAGCAGGGTTTGGTCTCTCTAGTGACCTGTGTTTTTGATGGGAAACAGCAAATGGTTCTAAACAGCAAAATGATTCTATTTTAACGGTAGACTTACAAGCTGCTATTAGGAACGAAGTTTGGGGACCACAGGTGTATTCCAGTGCTGTTTGCAGAAGTCACTGATTTAAAAACAAAAACCATGCTTTTCATATAGAAACCGAATTGCTGAGACATTTTATCCTCAAGATTATTTCCATTTATGCAGGAAAGACAACCTGGAAGGCCCAAAATTTGAGAAGAACTTGGCAGAAGTTTGAAAGACACTGGATACACAGATGCTCAGGATGAAGAGATAACACCTTCTGGCTCATCTTCTTTTTGCTTTTAATCTACTGCTCTTCCAAAAATAAATTTTCATTTCCTGTGAATGTTACAGAATGGTTTAGGTTCATTGAGTGTAAGAACTAGGCACTTGGGAAGCAAATATATTGCTTTTCTGTAAACTGAGTAGTAAGAGTAAATATCTCTATCACAATATTTCTAGCATACGTTGCATATATTTTTAAAGTGAAGTTTCCAGTGCTGCCTGTATATTAAGAAATCCTAAAGATGCTCACTTTTACTACACAAAAGTAATATTCTGAATTGCAAAGGTAGGTGCATAAGTCTGAATCATGTTAACATAAAAAGACAATTATCTACCTAGCACTAAAATGTAATTGTTTCCTTCAGTTGAGACAGAATAGTGCATTACACAAAGAGTCATCATTGCAGATTTTAAAATACTTTACATCACATTGAATCTGGCAAACATCGAGTGAAACTGACATTCTTCCAATTTTAATACTTGAGATTATACCTGGAGCAACTCCACTGACAATAAGCAAGGTACAGGAATGTAGGAAGACAGAACATTTCTGTTTTTAGTCATTTCACTATCACTTGGAAAATGCCCAAGTAGGCTATCTATTGTGTTTAAGACCTATAGAATAATTGTTGCTGGCAAATTGTAATGCAAATAAGTCCAGAAAATGCTATGGAAATTATTGTTTTTTAAACATGCCCACTTCTGGTGTTGTCTACACTGCAGGACAGTAGCAACGGCAGTCAGCAGATTAAGATAAAAATTACCACAAGCTTTTTTTTTGCCTACAGGAAAATAAAATGCTTACATAACATTAATTCAAACCTTAGGTCTTTTTGTTCCAAAATTGCGGGAACCTACATCATAACGCAGAGCAATAGCAGGCCATCAGGTTTCTTATTCTCTGGAAGAATCCCCACTGGTTCGCACATGGATTCAGCTTGATCTGAGACCACGGACCAGTAAGAGGGAAAAGAAATTGCATGGATGTTAACAGACACGGCTCCTAGGGGCCAGAGTTGGAAGGAATCTTACAGGTCAATAAATTCAACCGTTACTTGTCATTTTGGTTCTTCCACTGAATCTGGGAGCGTAGACTAGGGTTTCAGATAAAGACCAAGTTAGAAAGCTTCCCTTGGCAGATCTGAGAGTACAGTCCAACAACACTGCACAGAGATAAATCCTCTGCCTCCGCATAGTAACCTTGCTTTAGCTGAAATCCCAGAGAATGAATCAAAGAGGCTTCTAATGTGAGTTTAACAGAGGCGCAAAGTTAACACTGCTTTACAACAGCCACCCAGAAAAGTAATGTTGCAGATTGGTACTCAAGGCCTATAAAACTGGTAGGTCAAATCTTGGTAGGTTAAGACAACAGTTTAACATATTTTGTAGGTACAATAAGTTAAAAAATAAAAAGTGTGAAGACTCACTATGTGTTCATTTAACTAAAACTTTTACTTGAATTTAATGCTCATAATAACTCTACAAGCCAGATGCTATCAATGCTCCATTTTATTAATACAGATGTGGACACTACAGCATAGAAAAGCTCGCGTATCTTGGTAAAGATCACATGTGGTGAGGCCAGAATTAAAATCCAAGCAGTGAGATTCCAGGGTCTCTGATCTCACATACTCCCTTGAGCTGCCACATAGTCTCTTGTCCTCTCCCTCTCTGACCTTTCCTCTTCTCAGGAAGTTTGGGAACTGAGTTTGTATGAAGTTGTCCAATGATTTCAGAAATGATGTCCAGAAATAATTTTTTAAAATCTCCTTTTCCTGTCTCATCAGTAAAGAAGTGCTGAAATAGATGGTAATGAGAGACAAAGACCTTTTGAATTTTTACAGTAAAAGTTTTACCTGTGGGCGTTTTCAGCCTAATGGTCATGACCAACAGCAAACAGATGTTTGAATAGGAAATGGAGTTTGGGACCTGGGGCTCAATGGGGATGCTTTGAGAAGCCCCACTGAGAAGCATCTGTGGTGAAAAGATATCTGTGGACCTCAGTCTTCTGGGCATACAAACTAGATCACATCATCACAAGACAAGCACTGTGTCTCACAAGAATAATGTAGATCAGGATGACGGTTCATTAACTTACAGTGAGAAATGCAGTCACCCTGTGGCCTGGATTACTCGCATTAGAATGGCCAGCACATTTTCACCCTGTAGACAGACCAGTGTGGGAAACCAAATTATACTCAGAAGGTCGCTTGTTTAGTATGGAATTAGAATAAAGAGAGTGAATTAGACGATTTTAGGCTTAATGGTGTGAGACAAAAACAGCCTGATATGTCCATCTCCACAGCAGGGATAGCCTTGCAAATGGCAGTATAATACTCAAATATCGCTGACCTAATTCTCTCTGCCCCAGTGGAGCTTGGAGAGACACAGCCAACATTTTTCTTGTGATTATGATTTTTCTCTTGTTGTTTTCAGACCAATCTCGCTTATGTTAAACAGAATTATCTTTATTTATTTATCTTTATTTATTTATTTATTTATTTATTTATTTGAGATGGAGTCTCGCTCTATCGCCCAGGCTGGAGTGCAGTGGCGTGATCTCGGCTCACTGCAAGCTCCGCCTCCCGGGTTCACGCCATTCTCCTGCCTCAGCCTCCTGAGCAGCTGGGACTACAGACGCCCACCACCTCGCCTGGCTAACTTTTTGTATTTTTTTTAGTACAGACGGGGTTTCACTGTGTTAGCCAGGATGGTCTCGATCTCCTGACCTCATGATCTGCCCGCCTCGGCCTCTCAAAGTCTTGGCATTACAGGCGTGAGCCGCCGCACCCGGCAGAATTATCTTTATTTTGTAATAGTATGTTGAATATTTTTAGTTTAGCTTTACTTTAACCAAAATCTCTATTTCTTTAAAATGATTTCTACTAACTTTTTAATTCATCTTCAGATTCTTGCTCAGAGAGCAGTTCAAGTTCCAAGCATTTCTGTGTGTTATTAACTCAGTCATGTAAAAATTTCAAAGAACTAGAACATAAAAAATATGACTTCGTGTGTATATTCACTTACGTCTGCACACTTTGCTTATTATAAACATTAACAAATATCAATAAATGAAGATTTGTTAAAGAAATTATAAAATCTGAGGGTATGTCCTACACTTAACTCATGTTCAACTCAAACTTCCATATAGTGTTTCATACCTGGTCTGTGTACTAAAACAATTGATTCTCAGAAAGATAATCTCAATACTTTCTCAGGTCCTAAACATCAAACTATTTACTCACATGTATTGAGCTGTCCTTTTTAAAACAGATAAAACAAACAAGAAAAGAAAATAAAACATTCACACAAAAACGTGTGCACAAATGTTCACAGCAGCATTTTTCATAATAGCCAAAACAACCTAAATATCCACCAACTGATGAATGGACACACTAAATGTGGTATATCTGTACAATGAAATATTACGCAGCTATATAAAGGAACTAAATTCTGACACATACTACCACATGGGTGAAGATATTATGCTAAATGAAGAAGCCAGATATGAATGAGCACACACTGTATGTCCCTTGTAATAGGCAAATCCATAGAAACAAAACAGAAAGTGAATTAGTGATTGCCACATGCTGGGGAAAGGGAGGAAAGAAGAGTGACTGCTAACGGGTATGATATTTCTTTCTGGGGTGATGAAAATGTGCTTGTAAACCTGCCTTGGGTTAAGGAGGAGGAGAGGCTAGTGTGAAGCGGGTGTTGCTATAAAGGGGCAACAGGAAGGATATTTGTGGTGATAGAAATGCTGTGCCTTGACTGTATTACTCTTGATATTCTGGTTTTGATACTCCACGACAGTTTTGCAAAAGTTATTACTAGGGGAAACTGGGTAAAAGATACATAGGCTCTCTCTACATTTTTATGATTACATATGAATCTGCAATTATTTCAAAATAAAAAATTTAACTTAAAACACAGGTAAAACAACTCTGACTGTGGAAAACTATTTTATCAAGTATTAAAACCAGATACTTTTATTTTAATTTTTTTTGTTTAACTTGAAAATTCAGTTTACCAGATTCTCCTATTCCAAAGTCTTCTGACCAATTAATATATTCATATTTATACCAAATATATAATATAATAATAGCTCTTATACTTTCGATCATAGTACAATGGCCAGAGCTTGCTGTAGCTTGGCAAAGTCCCAGAGGAAAGTCCTGAGTTCTTCGTTTCATTCTTCCTTTGGAATAAACACTATTAGCAAGAGGTTCTCATTCCCAGGTACAGCAGATGCTACATATTCACTTGGCCACCTCTGAATTCACTTATAGCTTCAGTGGACACATCCTAAACACCTTAACAGCCTCTCACCACAGAGGGTTGTATTTTTGTTTCCCTGTCTCACAAATTTTTCCAATGCCAGGAGAGCAGAACATCCTGAAAATACTGGAATGTGACACACCCAGGACAACCTGATTAAAGCTGATAGAAAAATACTCAGCTTTCCCAACTTCTATGACAGGTAATTATGTAGAACATTTTAAAAGGCAACTAATGGTTCCCAAGGCGTCACTCACTCATTAGCACACCTTTTATTGGCTCCCTCTGTTACCTGTCAGACTTTTCCCACTCCATTTACTTGAGTTTCCTGGGATCTACTCTCAAATTGTACCTAAGTCTTTATCTCAGGGTATACTTGTGTAGAACCTAAGAAAACACCATATCTATGATGCATTAAAGCAACACTCTCTAATTCTGATGTTTTATAATGCTGAACTCATGGTGTTAAGTGTTGAGTCAATCAACCACATCCCACTGTTAGTGAATAAGCCTCCATTTAGAACTATTAAGTGATACATGATAGACCTAATTCTAGCACTTCATTAGGACATGAAAATAAAATTGTGTTCCCTGTTTTTGAGGTTTCCAGGAACTAGAGGAGATTTTTAATTTTGCTGATGGTCAAGTGTGTTGACTTAGTGGGAATCTAAACTTTTGAATTGTTATAGTACTTTTATAAAGTAATTTCTTAATATATTTTATAAAAACAGTAACAACAATCATAGCCTTTGGCCCATTAATTCCACTTGTGGGAATTTACTTAAGGGAAATTTGTATCACCAAAGGTATATATGCTACAGGCATAAAACTGTGTATTATTTCAGGATTGCTTACGATAACACTTTTTGAAAGCTTGAAAATAATTTAAATGTCCAAGAATTAGATTTTGCTGCCTTAACTAGTTGCATAATTAGGCAGCTAGAGGAGATGGCACTAACATTCATGGTTTTGCTATGATTGTAAATGAAAAAAGAAGGAAAGTTGTATTTGTGTCACGGTTATTAAATAAATATAATATTTGCATATGGACAAGACCTAGAGCAGAACTAGCTAAGGTCACCTCTAATTTGCCCAAATAGATGTAGCACCAAAATCAGATATGAGAAGCAAAGAATGCTGTTGAAGCTATACTATTTTTTAAATACAACTCTTTTCTTTAATGCCTGAGGACTTGTCCACAAATCTGTCCCTAGTATTAAGTATAGTGGAGGAACAAATACTCAGTCTGTCAGCCTGACTTTCTTCTTGGGAAAGGAACAAACTACTCAGTTTTTTTCTGAGTATGTTGCTTTGGCAATATCTTAAAAGATTAAAGGAAAGTTAAATAATTATAAAAATTATTAGGCATTTGCTTTATTTCTTCCTCTCGATAAGAACAGAGGGAATTGATAAGAATATCATTACTATACCATTAACTTGAGAATCCTAGATTCAGAATGTTAGGACTGAAAGGTACACAGAAAAAGAGGAACTGATTCTGAAGAACTAAAGTGACTTGCTAAAGTTAATTGGTGGTGAAGCCAGAATCATCTCTGGTTTTCTGATCGTTAGTGTAGAGCTTAGCCAATCTCCTTAAGTGTAAGTGGAATAATAACCCTTGCCCTGCTGCAACCCTTTGGCTTCTGTAGGAATCAAATAAAAGGAGATTCATGAACGGGCTCTGTATATTGCAAACCCAGTCCACAATAAAGCAATGCAGACTTTATTTATTTTAATGGAAATGGGGTCTTTCTCTAGTACCCTGGCTGGAGTGCAATAGTATGATTCTAGCTCACTGCAACCTGGAACTCCTGAGTTCAAGTGATCCTCTTGCTTCAACCTCTCTAGTAGGTGTATACCACCATTTTTTTTTAGAGATATGATTCTGATATTTTGCTGAGTCTGGTCTCAAACTCCTGGCTCAAGCAATCGTCCCACCTCAGCTTCCCAAGTAGCTGGAATTATAAGCATGAGCTACCACATTCAGCTCCCAATGTATAATATTTTTTTAAGTCACAGAGAATGATAGATGCTTGAGGTGACTGATGCTCCATTTACCTTGATATGATTATTACATATCATACGCCTGTATCAAAATATCTCACGTACCCCAAATATATATATATATATATATATATATATATATATATTATATGTACACTACTATGTATCCATAAAAATTAAAAATAAAAATTTTATGGCGGCGCGGTGGCTCAAGCCTGTAATCCCAGCAACTTTGGGAGGCCGAGACGGGCGGATCACGAGGTCAGGAGATCGAGACCAATCCTGGCTAACACCGTGAAACCCGTCTCTAACCTAAAAATACAAAAAAAACTAGCCGGGCGAGGTGGCGGGCGCCTGTAGTCCCAGCTACTCGGAGGCTGAGGCAGGGAAGATGCGTAAACCGGAGGCGGAGTTGCAGTGAGCTGAGATCTGGCCCCCACTGACTCCAGTCCCGGGCGAACAGAGGCAAGATCGCCTCAAAAAAAAAAATACAATAAAATAAAATAAAATAAAATAAAATAAATAAATAAATAAATTTTAAAAGTCAAGTGATAGTGTTTGTTGCTTGATTTATAATCTGCATAAGTCAAGGGTATAAACTCTTGCAGAGAGGGTCATTAGCTCCTATTACAAGAGATGCAGCCTGTTGGCTGGTCCCATGATTGATTTTGAGGAATGGACGCCTTAGCCAGAATAGTGGCGGATCAGCTAGATGCTGCTGATGCATGGTTGTCTTTCTTCAGGCACGACAGGGCCCATTCTTTGTTTCTTTACCACCTGGGAGTGATTCAGACAGGAAAAAGGTAGAGCTGCCAACTTGAACTCTATCTTCTCCTACCCTCATTTTTCAGCTGTGCTGCACACACTATCTCCCTTGATACTTAACTCTATTCTCTTCAACCAGGTCCTATTTCCTGGACACAGCCAGGGGCAGTTCAGGCCCAGCTTTTAGAAGAATTCATGCTGAGCTTCTCTAATCCTCTACAGGCTCTTCAGGAGCAAAAAGCCTGCTAAAAGCTGCTTGGGATGTGAATAAAACAAGTCTCTGCACATAACAGATGGCCAATCAGATCTTTAATCAATCTATTGGCTAACTAAGAAGGGACAGAACTCTACACTACAAAGTTAACATAAGATTCAAATTGTGAATTAGTACTTTAAACACAGAAGACACTATTATTCTTATGTACCATATGTTATGAAACACACACACACACATATGTATATATATTCAGTATTGGAATAAACACAATATGAAATGGTTCAAGATCTGGATTCTATTCTTGACTCAGTCACTAACTTGCTCTGTGACTATGAACAAATCACTTAAACTCCCTAGACCCCTTTATAAAATACAGAAATCCTAGATGATTGCTAACTTTGTTCACCCCTGAAGATCTGTTACTATTTAAGAACAAGATTAAAAATAATGAGGAAAATATCTACATATCTCTCTCTCTCTATATATATATATACACATATATACATATATAGGCATCTATATCAAAGGGATGGTTCAACAATAAACCAAATGTTTGCAAGACATATCGCTCAAAACTAAATCACTCCTAGTGTATATGTCAACACAGGTTTTAGTAAATACAGTTTGAATTAGGTTGCAGTAAAGTGAAGAATGCAATGAATAGTATATTTCTGTCAACTTTTTGCTTAAGAAGTGCTCTTTCTGTTTCCTTTTTTTCTGCCTTTCCCTTCTTTCTCTAGTTTAGTATATATTTTAAGAACACACAGTTAGCCAGATTGAGTTCAAAGCCAAGGTCCGCTACTATCTAGTTGTATGAATTTAGACAATTATTCAACTGTTCTGTGTTTCATTAAAAACAATCATAATGGTAGTACTTATCTTAAAGGGTAGTTATAAGGATTTAATGGCATTATATGTAAAATCCTTTGAACATGGGAAGAACTTGTGTATGTTAAATCTTCAGAGTGTAATTAAGAGAGAGTATATTAATATCCATTTACTCTTTAGAAGTGGGTGATGAAATCTGGAGGAAAAGATAAAAAATTTGATGTGGAGTGTGTTGAGTGTTAAGTGTCCATAGGATATACAGGTATCAATGTTGGGCAGGCAGTTCAAATTTTTAAATCCAGTCTAGAGGGAGATCTATGCTAGGGGCATTCTATTTGACAGGCGACCTACATAGATTTTACATCTATAAATGACTGAGATTAGCCATGAATAAAAATTGTATGTGGGAAGAGGGAAGAGGTCAAAAAACAGTAAGTTCTTTACTTTTGACACCTACTCCTTTTTATTCAGTTTTATTGAGCTGTAACTGATAAATAAAAGTTGTATATATTTAAGGCATACAATGCAGTCTTTGGATAAGCAGACCTTGTGTGATGATTCCCACTATCAAGCTGTCACATACCCACCACCTCACATAAGTTACCTTTGTGTGTGTGTGTGTGTGTGTGTGTGTGTGTGTGTGTGTGTGTGTATGAATTAGGCCATTCTTACATTGTTATAAAGAAATAATGAGGCTTGGTAATTTTTAAGAAAAGGAGGTTCATTAGCTCATGGTTCTGCAGGCTGCACAGGAAGCACAGTGCCAGTATCTGCTTTGGGGAAGGCCTCAGGAAGCCTCCAATCACAGTGGAAAGTGAAGGGGGAGCAGACTTCTCACACAGTGGGAGCAAGAGAGGGAGGGAGGTGCTACACAGTTTTAAACAGCCACATCTCGAGAGAAGCCACTGAGGACAGCATCAAGAGGGTGGTGCTAAACTATTTGTGAGAAATCCACACTCCAGGTCCATGATCCAGTAACCTCCCACAGGCCCCTCCTCCAATACTGGGGATTGCAATTCAACGTGAGATTTGGGCAGGGGCAAATATACAAACTATGTTGGCGTGTATGTGTGTGTATGTGTGTATGTATGGTTAGGACACTTACAATTTACTTACACATTTTCTGTGAACAATATGTTATTGTTAGCTATAGTTATCATTACTGTGCATTAGATCTTCTAGGATTTATTCATCTTATAGCTGAAATTTTATACTCTTTTGACCAATATCTTCCCATTTTCCCCACCCTATAGCCTCAGTCAGCCACCATTCTCCTTCCAGTTTTCTAAGTTTGACTTTTTTAGATTTCACACAGAAGTGATAAAATGCTATTTTTGTGTTTCTCTTGATACTAACTCTTAAGGAGCAGCTTAAGGTAAAGGAGCCAGTGGAAGATACTGAGAGAGACAGGCCAAAGCACTAGAAAAAGAGAAGAGAATTGTTCCATAAAAGCCAAAGTATAATGTTTCAAAAAGGAGGTACTTGAGTCAAGTTACATAGACTTGAAACTAGATAAAGGCTGAGAAAAAGTCATTGCATCGGACAATGCCAAGATTACTGCTAACTTTTGAGAGAGCAGCCTTGGAGAGATGATGATGCAAAACTTCATTTGGTTAAGGAATAAATGGGAAGTGAAAAATATGAGGCAGGGAATGTAGATAACTGTTTCAATATGTTGTCAGGTAAATGGAGCTCATAGCCTGATAGAGCTGAGAACAGGAACACAGTAATCCTCCTTGGTATATATCAAGGGAGCCTATGAATTTTTAGGTTATAACTAAATATTTTGCACATTTCATCTGTGGTAGTCTGTAAATCAATGATGTGGAATAAAGGTTTCACTGGAAAATAGTTTAAAACTATTGTGATAATATACAGAATTTCAAGGGATTAACACTAAAATAACTACTTAGTAAATATCAGAAAGGCTATACTTTTAGCTTGTTGCTATGGGACCAAGCCTACGTGATACCCAACAACCACCAGTTAAGTAGGAAAACTTAGTTAATCAGCTCATCATTTTGTCTGTGTGGTGCCAAATATCTGCTTTGACTGATTTTCTCACTAAATTGACTCAATCAAACATTTGTGATGCCATCATTTAGAGAAGACCCTAGGTGTTTAAAGAGAGCATTGCTTACCTAAATTGTACTACATGACTAGAATTTACTCATCCATAAAGGCAGAAAGTGTGTGTGTGTATGCACACACACAATCGCACATGCACATATACAATCTTCCTATTGCATTTAGCTGTCCAGGTGACATTTTTTACATTTAAAATTTTGTCTTGATATTTAGCATTCTCAGGGGGATAATTTTGTGTATTGTGTTATTGCCTAGCTCTATTAAGTCAGAAGAAACTGAGTCAAGTTAATACTCATAAAGTTCCTTCTATTTAAAACGGTAGAAAATGAGGGGAAGGAATAAAGAAGGAAAAGTGCTAAGGACTTGAGATATTAATAGGGTAAAAAATAAAGACAGACAGGAAAGCTGGAGTGGGGGGAGCATCACTTTTGCCAATCAGAAGGATGCTAAGGGCAAGTTAGGAAATCCAAGCTGATGGATTCAGTTCTTATCTCGGATATCTATTTCAAATATCAAGGTGAGACATTTTGAAAGATTTCTGGGGTCACAGCTAAAATTTTCAAATCAGGATTAGTTTAAATCTCTAGATCTCTGACTCACGACCTCCTAAACAGAATATAACATTTTCTTTCAGAAGAAGGAAGGCAAGTTAATCTAGGGGAATGTTTTAAGTAGCTCCCAGGAAGAAACATTTTTATCCTTTCTATTTAAATAGGAGAAAGGGCTAAATTTAGCTGTGAAAGACCTTTGAATTGTCCAATAAATGTCATTGTGACTGCTTTCAAATAAAATAGCATATGCTGAATAGGAAAAGGCCAAAGAATGCAGTATGAATACCATTAGTATAAATGACTGATTCAATTGATGTTACCATTTTAGATTATTTCACCATGGAAGAACTATAATGATTTTGAACATTTGTTATTGCAAATATTTTTTTATGGGAAATTACTCCTTCTTAAAATAGATTTTGAAAAATATATGTAATGTTAATGCCTGACATGGTGCTGTCACAGGACAATTCATTTAGTTAAGAAAGCCCGGGCATAGAGGCATACTCCTGGTTCACAGAAGCATGAGAAGGTGCTAACGTACAAATTTGAGTGGGCCCTAGTATGTTCTGTTTCAGAAACTGTTTCTTTAGATACACATGTCTTAAAAGAGAAGTTCCTTCATTTTGTGTTTACTCCAAAGAACAGAAAAGTAAAAACATTAACTCCATTAACAGAATTATAAGGAAGACCAAGTTAGATATAAGTATTCTCTCTTCCCTTCTCTGTTCACATATTCCTTATTGTTCCCTCACAACTAGGTGTTTATGCCAAGAGTTCTGGTTTTTAAACATTTTATTCTCAACTAGGAGTCAATAAATGTGTAGGCTGGATGGGTGCAGTGGCTCATGCCAGTAATCCCAGCACTTTGGGAGGCCAAGGCAGGCGGATAACGAGGTCAAGAGATTGAGACCATCCTGGCCAACATGGTGAAACCCGTCTCTACTGAAAATACAAAAATTAACTGGGTGTGGTGGCACACGCCTGTAGTCCTAGCTACTCGGGAGGCTGAGGCAGGAGAACTCCTTGAACCCGGGAGATGGAGGTTGCAGCGGACCGATCGTGCCACTGCACTCCAGCCTGGGCGATGGAGCAAGACTCCATCAAAAAAAAAAAAAAAAAAAAAAAATTGAGACCTAGTCCCTCCAGGGTATACGCATTTTAAACAATCAATCAACAAATCCTCACTGTGTATGTCTTGTATGTGTGGCACAGTGGAGTTACAGAAGACCCAGGTCTTGCTCAGAGTGTATTATCTTCATTGAGTAGATGAAAGATGGTACAAAGAGTAATAAAATAAAAATCATACCTGATTAAGTACCATTGATAAAATCACTGTCTTACATCATATCATCTCAAACAATTTAGTAATACTATAGTATGCAGCTGGCTAGTTAAGATGACAGAATCTGGAGCCCGCCTACTTAGGTTCAAATCCTAGTTCTGCTATATACTAACTGCATGACCTTAGTCAAGATCTTTGAACTATATGTGCTTCAGATTCCATATATTTAACATGTGGACAATTATAGTGCCTATCTGACAGAGCTGTGAGAATTAAATTCATATTATATATTAAAATACTCTGCATATACTTATATAGTGTTTACTATGTTCCAAGTGTTATTCTAAGCTTTGGTGTTGTTAGTATAAGTAAACGGTGGCATAACCAGGTACCACAGTTTTGTACAGGAAACACATCATAATTATCCTTTACATGCTAAACACATCACTGGCTTTGAAATAGAGAAGACATAATATAGGCTATTTATTTGGTTTAATAATAAGTACCGAGTACTTACTTTCTTTAATCATTGTTCAAGATACTGTTATGTGTAGTAATTATTACAAAGTCTTTGCCATCGTGGAGCTTATAATCTGGTTGGGAGACAGGTAAAGAGATACATGGTCCGAGGATATCAAACGATAATGCCTGCTCTGATGGTAAAGGTATAATGAGTGGAGCAGGTACCATTTTAAATTGCACCATCAGGAAATAATTCTGAGGAGTTTGCCTATGAGCAGAGTCCTGGGTTTAGTGAAGGAGAAAGGCTATGTTACTATCTGGGGGATAAACATTCCTGTCAAAGGAATGGTGAGTGCAAAGTTCCCAAGACTGGAATGTACTTGATGTTTTCAAGGACGAACGAGGAGGTCAGTTGGTTTGATGTGGAGTAAACAAAGACAGAGTGAGGCAAATTAGTATAACGAGAAGGCCAGGGGCCAGATCCCATAGAAGCTGGTGGACAAGGGTTGTAGTCTCAATGTGTAGGCAAGTTATTGGAGGATTATGGGCCATGACATGGAACGATCTCATAGACATTTGGGAAGTATTTGAGAGGTAAATGTGTGGTTTACAGTCCAGGGTAGGCATCAGACTGATAGTAGAAGTTCAAATGAAAGCTGGGACTTGGGAGGATGAATGGTGGAGGTAAGAGCTGTGCAGGATTTGAGATACATAATGTAGAAATGAGAGAATTTTCTGACAATATCTAAAAGAGTGAGAATATTGTTCCTATAGGGCTAAGCTTGAATTTGACCTAAATTGTGAAAATGTAAATTATTCACAAATGACTTGCTGGTAATGGATTACTTGTGATGCTTCACTGCCTCCCCTGCCACCTTAGTGTGATTCCACAGCAGGGTCTGGGTCCCATAGCTGCAGGTTGTGGCTGGAGTGTTCTGGGAAGGCAATATGGAGCAGGTGAGGTCTGAACCAAGCTTTTAATGAGTGGGTCAGAAAAAAGAAAATAAAGCCATCCCGTTAATGGCCAGATGTTGAACATGCCACTCTCTCTAGACCTTAACACTGATCCTATGAAACAGAATGAAAGGCAGTGAGCTGACATTTGGGAAAAAGAAGTGTGGGTCACTTTTCTGTCTAATTAACTGCTACACATTCCTTTATCTACTCACTAAACTCTCCAGAAAAGTATGCAAGAGGAGATATCTTGATAAGAAAAGAGAAGAATTTGAGCGCATTTTCCAGCTATATGTTTCATTCCTCCCATCTGTGGGAGTTGTGGGGTGCGTGATGAACTCTGCCAAGCAAGTCCCTCCAACATTCTTTTCAGGTTTAGTAGATAAATGTGAACAAAAAGAACTCATCACATCTAATTAACTTTATGAGGTTGTTTGATAGGGCTACAGCTGCTTCTTTATGTGGTGACACTAAATGTACTCTCTTCTTCACTGGAGTCCAGATGGCTACACAGGAAAGGATAGAAAACACATCAAAAACTTGATGCTGGTGTTCTAGAGATGGTCAAAAAGTCCCAGACCCTAAACTGCAAGGCAATGGGTTTCATTTAGCTCAGTGACACCAGTAAAAGGGCACATGGATTAGTGGGTATAGGCAGGAGGACAGTAGGAGGGTGACTGGACATTGGGCTCCCTCTCCCTGAATAGATTCTCCAGCCTATGCCCTCACCTGTGTTTTTTCTATTTGTATGCCCTTTTCCACCCTCTCCACCTGCTGAAATTTTAGTTGTTCTTCAAAGCTTTATCAGTTGGGGATATAAACTGTGTTTCATTTCCCACAAAAAGTAAAACAAAATTAACAGGTACGACAAAATATATGTGGACTTAGATAATTAAAATACACAGGCAAGTCCAGAGGTGGAGGTTCAGCTTTCAGTATAGCTGAGTTCAATTTAAATGATATCAACAATAGTAATGTGAGAATAGAGCTTAGGTATAGAAACACAGCAATACCATGGAAAGGCACTTAATCCTGTAGAAGAGAAAAGAAGCTTTCCTCTTGGGTCAAAGATACAACTAGGCTGATTGACTTGTTACGGATTATGTTTTCGCCACTGAACCAAACATTGTGACCAGGGCCATGGACTCTGTTGACTGGCCCAAATCTTGCTGGGTGCTCAAGTATCACTGGATAGAATTAGCAGCACCAAATCACAAGAGCCGAGAGTGAGCTCTAGACAGGGAATTCCTCACATGAAAGGGAGATCATAAGAATCTGTTGTAGCAGATGGGATAAGTGGTTGCTACATGAAAAAAATAAAAATCCATCACCAAACTACAAATGCCTACTGAGGAAACCTTGTTTATATTTTCTTTCATTTAGGAACTGTTTTCTGACATCCCAGCCAGAAGTGAAACCTTTCTCTCCAAACTCTGCTAAGCAGTTTTGTTTGTTTGCCTTGTTGTATTTATTTGTGTGTGTGCCTTCCTTCTCCTTTTGTAACCCTTGATGAAAGGGACTGTGTGGTTCTTGCGCCTGATTTGAACACAAAATATACCACAGCATGTTGCATACAGAAAGTATGTCATTAAGAAGGAGTGTTACATTGCATGTTCTCACTCATAGGTGGGAATTGAATAATGAGAACACTTGGACACATGCGGGAGGGGAACATCACACACTAGGGCCTGTCAGGGGGTGGGGGGCTGGAGGAGGGATAGCATTAGGAGAAATACCTAATGTAAATGATGAGTTGATGGGTGCAGCAAACCAACATGGCACATGTATACCTATGTAACAAATCTGCACGTTGTGCATATGTACTCTAGAACTTAAAGTATAGT
>NW_016814655.1:1511269-1521578 GCF_001698545.2 Rhinopithecus bieti | reverse complement strand
AAAAAAAAAAAAAAAAAAAAAAAAAAAAAAAAAAAAGAATCGGTGTTACAGTGTGTATAAATGAATTTTGCATTTAAAGAATAGGTATCACTTCTAGAACAATTAAATAGGTGTAAATAATTAGGAAACCATGGAAATCAATAATGGACAGTCTTGTGGGATTTCTCATAATAACATCAGAGATTATTTACTCTTCTCATTTATTTCTGTAGTTCCTTATTTACCCACATTTATTTCATTTTTCTAAAAATATTAACCAATATTTGTTGAGTGCCTTTTACTTATGGGAAGTGAACAAGGCAATTTTGGTACGTAATCTCACTTTCTCATAACAAACCTAGTATTGCTATAACTATTTTATAGATTGTGAATCTGAAGTCTAGAGAGGTTAAGAGACGTTTAGAGGTTAACTGCAGAACCAGGAATAGAAATTGGATTTGAATTCAGATCTGTTGGATTAAAAAACATGAATGCTTTCACCATATCATAAACATCTCTGGTTTATGTTTTAATATTTACATTTCCTGGATTTCATCATGTAGAAGTGATCTGATGCTTCTTCTCTGACCCCTATTGAAATGTGAGGGCATTTTTTTTTTTTTAACCATTTTCTTGTTTGTTAAGATCCTAATACAAGGTGATAATATTTTTTGCTGTTTCTTTTCTTCCTTTCTCCCCCTTCCTCCTTTCTTTCTTTCTGTCTATTTTGTTATTATTTTTGAAGAATCAGTTGTGGAGCCTTTAACATTTAGAGAGATAGAATAGCGTTTGGGTTCCCAGTTTGGCTTCTGGGTGTAGGTAGACTTAGGCTCAATTACCGCTTTCATGACTAACATTACTACGATCTTGAACAAGATAGTAAACCTTGGTTTCCTTTTTCTTAAAATGACTAACAATAATAGTACTTATGTTATAGGGTTGCCATGAGAAATAAATGCTATATTTTGTTAAAGGAATTAGCTCTGAGCCTGGCACATAATAAATACAGAATAAAATATTTGCCCTCATTTGTCACTCTTTACCCCAGGAAGTAAATTTGCTCTCCCATACTTTATGATCTTAGAATTGTTTTAAATTTGAATATCTATTTCCAGGACTAAAAGTACAGTTTTTTGAAATTAGTAAGATATATCAGTCAAATAAAGGTTAATAAGAATTATTTATGTACATAGAGGATTAAACGTATAAACCAATAATGAAAGAACCCTGTAGCAGCAAGCTCTCAAGGGAATCAGGAGCTCACATAAATGGACTAAAAAACCTCATATAAATCAGTTTCTAATAAGGTCAAGTCCATCTTATGAGCAAGAGAATAGGTCCAATATCCTATAACAAAGTGAAATGTGCAAAACCAAAATCAGCCAATGAAACCATTGAAAATATTTTGCTTTTTGGTTAATTTTTTTTTCTCACTTGAAAAATGTGAGAAAGATCAGAGACATAAGATTCAAAGAGGTCACTGTTATTTTTAACTGTAACGCTCCCTCCACTCTGTGAAAGAATGCTTTTCACAGGATCTTTGGTTGGGTCAGATCATTGGCTTGGAAGGTTAAGGATGAAATTGTAAATCTCGAGTTCTAGGTAGCAGTAGGACTTGCCATTTGAAATGACCGATAGGTAACATGAAAGAAAGAGAGATAGCGGATGGATCGTATCTAACATCTGCAGAGTTAATGATAGTTCCTTCTTTCTGCAACCTGCTCTAACATTGCCCTCTCTCCAATGTCCTGTGGTTGCTAAGCAACCTCTCATAGATGTAGTGGAGTGAGCAAGATCTGTCACATTCATTAGTTTTGCCTTAAAGAGGCAGTGTCTGTAATGAAAGTGAAAGTACTATACTTTGTCTCTGTTTAGACTAGTGTAGACTGGCAAAAGAAAACTTTCTCTTTCTCTTAACTCCACACCTTTCTGAAAGTCTTTGAGATGCAGAAAAGATTTGAGGTAAAAAACTGTTTCTTATACAGAGAAGGAAGCAAAGTAAAGAAAAATGATCAAGTTGAAAATGTACACTTATTTTAACATTTTCCAATTTAAGTTGCTCCGGAAGCAAGTCACAAAATCTCGTACAATCTTGAAATTCAGCAAAAGAAGAGCAGTAGGGAAATTAATGGTAGTTTTGTCCAAAGGGGCATATACCTTAAGGGAAAAAGAAATCATAACTTTTCCTAACCATTTATTACATGTTTCTGGGAATAACTGGTATTTTCCGTATGTGTGAAACATGAACCTGAGACAAAATTAGAGTCAGGAAGTAAAGGCAGGACAGTTAAGATTGAGGTGGCTATTACACATACAGCCTCTATTTCTGCATTTTAACTTTCTTCAAAATATTACATTAGGACTGGAATTTCTTATGTTTGATTTCTTCTAGTTGAATTATTATTTTTTTGGAGACTAGAATAGCCTGTATTTCTTTCTTCAGTGAAAATCTGATGAATCTCTTTTAAATAAAGGCTTGATCTCTTCCCATAAAATAGCTACACAGGATAAGATAGTGGTAGCATTCATTTTGGAAGCATGCAATACGAAATTATGACTTAAGTGCAATTTATCTGTTGGATCACATGGGATGAATCATTTAAACCTTGCTAATTCTTGGTTTTCTGATATATAAAATGAGAATACTAAAACTATTGTCTCCTGAAGTTGTTGCAAAGATTAAATGAGATAATCCATGTACAGTGCATACACAAGTGAATTATACAAAATAAATGTGAAATAAATATCTTCTTACTATTATTTTTTGGTTTGGTTTTCCCAGTAATTTTGCATTTTTTAAATGTTTTATTGTGGTTATGTGTTCAACAATACTAAGTATACTAATAAATTATTAAAAGTCAAAAGTGAGTATCTTCATTCAAACCTCAGAATTATCTTAACCCCACCCCTGTAGGACAGAAACATTTACATTTTTGAGTAGCCATAAAAGTTAATATTTTAAAAAACACTCTTTTTTTTAGTTCCATTGAATGTCAGAGTTTCTCACTGAACAGAACCTAGGATTTTGTGCTGCTGGAAGTTCATCCAGGTGGGGTTAGTAAGGGATGATGACTCCACACTTTCTCCCTCCGCCCCAATTTCAGACCAATAGAGTCTTATATTTAAGCAATAATGCCAACGAAAAAAAATAGACTGACAAAGTTAATCCAGAAGATTTCTAAAACAAGATGAAGAATTCCAAGTCTCTAGGAACTTACTGGATTTTCATTATAACTGGATCAGGTTGAAAGTCCAGAGGGTTTTGTAATACTCCCACATTTATAAATAAGAATTGAATATTTTATTTCCACCATCATGGCTCCATACTCACACTGTCTGAGTGATTTTATACTTTCATTTTCTCTGTAGCCACACGTTACTCATCAGCATGGTTAAGAAAAGCAACTGCATGGCAATTTATTGATAATAACTTTTGGAATGGAAGAATTTAGAACTAAAATCAAATTTAAACAGTAAAGTATATTTTTATATGCACATATTTTAAATGTGGTATAAATAGTTATTTAGTGAGATACCTAAATTAGGAAAGTGAATGGGGATTTGAGTGATTCAATGGTAGACTTCGTCACTGACCTTATTATGTTTTTCTCTTTCTAGTTCCTCAGCCAATAAATAAGACCAATAACATACCACCCTGTGTGGCTTTCAAGAAAACTGTATTAATAAATAAGAACATCTCTAACTCCTCTGGAGAAAGAGCATCAGGAAGAGGATTTCTGGGGAAATTTCCAGTGATCCAGCTGGATTTGAGATGAGGATTATTTCTATGATTTCTCTATGTGGGTAGCAATATTTTATAGTGGTTAAGGCTCTGTGCTTTGAGTCAGTGAGACCCAGATTTAGATCTGGATTCTGCCATGCACATCCTTAATCTCTCTCTCTACATCTTGGCTTTTCACTATAAATGGAGAGTGCTGATAGAGTTGTAACGACTGAGTGCCTAGCACAGTGACAGGAACATATGTGAGCTGTTACAGGCATCATCATTATCTTCATCAGCATTATCCTGTCTTCATTTAGATCTGTACACTCAAGCTGGTTGTCACTGCCTTATAAATGAACAAATCACCAGAAACTGTTCCTAAGCCCAGGATGTCTCTGTCTATAAGTAACCCTACACTTCCAGGTTTTAGAGGAGGAGCATTGCTTCTACCAGGAGATGGAATCCCATAAATTTCTGTGGCTTAAGTTAGGAAGAAAACTGACTAGCAGTTAGGCAAGAATGAGCAGTACGCTGATAAACACTAGGACCTGTGGAAGCTATTAACTTTGACTGCGATTTTCTAGTTCATGAATGAACATGGCAAAGAAGCTCTGAAAGAAAAGCCAGAAGAGACAGGTCTGATTATTTCGTGAGCATTCATTTCCTCACTTACAAAATTAGGCAATCATTGAGGGCTTTTTTCATGTCATTCATAATATAGGCATTTTATATTAAATAAATCAAAAGATCACTTGTAGTTCCAGCATTAAATGCCTTGGGGTTATAGGTTATTCTCCTTCCTTTCTCTCTCAACTTGGACTAGTTATAAGAAATCAATAAATGTCATGTCAACGTGTTGAAAATTATTATTCAGTTTCTGTCAAGTGAATTATGCTATTCCATGAAATACAGCGGTGCTGCTGGGATCATGCTTGTAGGAATTATCTGAAATTTTGTCATTAAAGGCCTCTTGCATTAAAAAGCAAAAAGAATCTAACGTAAGGATGTATAATGTAAGTACTGAACATCTCATCAGGGTCTTCTTTTAGTTACAGTGTGTAAGTTACACTCAAAGCACTAATTTCTTGTTTGTTTGTAAGGAAGGCAATCACTGCCATTAACATTTCTACTCTACAAGTGATTTTCCCTCTTTTACCAATCTATGTTCCTTTTCAGTCAGATTACATCTTCCAGAACTAATTCCCAATTCACTGGCAGCAAAGTCTTTTATAAGGTTTAATGACTTTTCAGGAATTCTCCCCAGAAATACATTTTAGTTCAAAACAATGCAACTATATATCTGTAACATAATTTCCCAGATAAAAGTTATTTCATTCAACCAGCATGTACTTTGTGACTACTATGTGCCTAAATGAGTGCCTTTTCTAAAAAGAAATCTTAAACTAGACCACTTGGATCTTTGCTAGAATCAGTATGCACACATTGGTAAGTTAAAACGATCACAGGTATTATCGTGAGTTGTCCTTAGAGAAATAGTAGTTGGGTGTCTGGGAAGCAAAGATTTCTTCCAAACCTAGAGACAGATTTGCTTTTAGCCTAGTTGGGAACATGTGGCCATTTTCTAATGCAGAACTGCAAACTTTAATTTTTTCTGCAGGAAAAAATTATATCCAAAATGGAAAAAATCCCCCCACCACTATTTCTCTTTATCTGTCTGTTTCTGTCTGACCCCTATTTCTCTTTATCTGTCTGTTTCTGTCTGTCTCTGTCTATTCCTCTTTTGCATATATATATATATATATATATATATATACATGAATGCATGTGTATGTATGTATGTATGTGTGTGCATATATATATGTGTATATATATTTATGTGTATATATATACGCATATGGTCCCTTACTCTCTCCAATATTATGTGCTGAACACATCAGGCCGTGAGGCTGTGTAGCTTTTATGTGTTTCTACCATAATTATGCAGCTTTAACCTTTACACATGAATACGTTGCTGTGTGGGTGGCAGGATGAACAGTCAAAAAGCACTGCTGTTGCAGAACAGGAATGTGGGAAATAGAACAGCACAATGACTTAAAAACTTTGTGCTCTCTTAAATGTCTTTCTGTTGTGGTTACATTAGAGCAATCTCTGAAAATGTATTATCATTATGCTTGTTTATCCACAATTGCATTTCTTCTATCCTTAAAGAAATTGTAAAATCTTGTCCAGGAAGATTTGTGTAGTGGAAGGATCTCCTCTTTTCAGAATCAGTTGTTTGCAAAATACCCAAACAAAGCTTACATTCATCTTTCTGACCAATGATACTTTTATCCTGTCTCAATTAAGAGAAATAAAGAAGCTATTCCTTAGTGTTTACTACATAGAGGTGTTAAATCCTTGTTGGATCTCTTGTAGAGCCCCTGGAATCCATGTGAAATACTAATAATTATAATATCAGTGACAATAACAAAAGTGACTCAATCCTTTATGAGTCTAAGATGTTTATTTGTGTGTGTGTGTGTGTGTGTGTGTGTGTGTGTCTGTGTGGAAGAGAAGGGTTGGATAGGATTAGAGGGACGCTAGTTACCAAAAAACATACATCACATTCCTTTCCATGTCTTTTCCATTAAATGTTACTTACATTCTGAACTGTTGTTACCAAGTGATAGCTAAAAGCTTGTCCTGAAAATACAACACTTGTTTTTTATTTCCCTTATGCTGCTATGTTACTATAAGCAATTACACAGAGTCCATGGACCTGGTAACGTACAAAAGAATCTAATAGAATTTAGATAATCAATATGTCCCTTTTATTTTAGAACTTTCATTGAAGGCCATAATGTTCCACCAAAGGTGACAGGGAAAGTCAAAAGGGAGGGAAAGGGTTAAGGCCCAGGCTGTGAAGGATGTAGGCAATGGCACAAGAGTAAGAACAAGCAAAGCCACAGCTCAAGTTAACTGTTCAAGTTAAACTGTTCTTTATCTGAAACGTGCTTTATCAGAGGCACCCATGAGTTAAACTGCTGAATGAACTTAGATGTTACAAATATACTTATGAATTTCAAACACATGTTCATTTACTAACAATTCCTAATGACCACTAGTGGTTATAACCTAGAAAGAAGCTTTTACAAGCAAAACTCACATAATAGCTTTGCCAGTGGGGACAAAAACTGAAGCATCATTTATCCTTCATCATAAACATAAACCAGGAGTCCATCTTTCCACTTGATGGTTTCTGGCTAAAATCTAAACTAATTTTGGGCTCTTCAATTTCAGTATAAATTGTATAAGTGGGATAATATTTAGTTATGCTAAAATAATATGAATCTACTCTCCATTTTACTAAGTAATGGTATACGAAATGTTAATCATTGTTGATGTTAAGAATGGGTGTTACATTAGGAATATGTAGGATAAATAGAAGACATAACCTTAAGTAGACATGATTTAAATTTCTATTTGTGTTTCGATGACTATATCAGGCGCTTTACAGTGCTTGTTCTTTCTATTTTGGACTGCAGTTAGTAATCTCTGGCTAAATTCTATGATAACCACTCCCACTGATAGTAATCTGAATTTGTGTTTTAGTGAGACTATGTGTATAAAATGAAGCTCTCTCTCTGAGATCCTAGAGTCTCTGGGTTAATTGGAATGTTAGTTATATGTGCAGTCACAACATGTCGGTCCCATTTATTTTTTTGCAATAAGAACTAAAGCTTTGCAGCAAGCTTATTAAATTATTCCAGTACCCAAAGCCATTGTTTAAGAAACAAAAGCAAGTAAGTTTGTAGTTTATGCCTCTTGAGGCATATAGAATGAGAACAAAAGGTTGTCCTCAATCTAGACTTGGCAGACTCTGGAGATGCATAGCTCATATTTTTCAGGCTGGAATTTGAATTTTAAAACATCTTTTGGATCAAGAAAGAAGCAACTGCCATACTAATCAATAAATACCAAGAGGATTTCCACTTCTGAAACAAGCAGTTCTGAATGTATGGTTCCACTTTCATGTGGTCTAGACCTTCCATGTTAATGGTACAATGAAGAAACAATGATGTGAAATCAACACTAATTGATGAAACTGTGGGAAAAGAAAGGGGAAACGAAACATTAGAGACGATTTAAAGTCCTGGTGCTGTGTCTTTAATAGCTAACATTACCTATTAACTATCTGTAAGGTCTAAGGTCCCTTTAAGCTCTGAAATTCTGTGATTCGCTAAACGAAGTTTGATTTTCACTGAATCATAAATGGTACAGAGAGCCCACAGGCATGTTGACGGCACCAGGCACCTGCCACTGGCTCAGGAAGGGAGGAATAGGACCAGGTGGCAAACTACTCTGCACGTTTGCCAAGAACACATCCCTGCCTCTAAACGCAGTTAGCCTTAGCCTACATTAATTAAGAGCCTGCCCCTTGCTGTTTCTGCTCTCTGAGCCTGATGGCTGATTCCCCATTTTTCCATTTCAGAATTGTGTGAAAGAGAATTTGTTTTGTTTTGCAAAAGTGCTTACTTGGCAAATAACCTCCCCCTCCTCTCCCTTCTCACAGGCACCATAATAGTAAGCACCACCAAAAGAGGCTAATTTTGCCAGACTTGGATTCCATCAGCCAGTGCTTCCCAAAGATTGCCATGTTATTGCAAAATTAGACTTTTTATTACTGGAATAAATACTGTGCAGTCTTTGTAGCCACCACTTAATGGATTCCTTTGCTAATTCCACTGAATAACAAGGATTCCTTGTGAAAATAAAAGGCAGACAAGGTAGAGTAAACCAGCAATTACATATAATGTGCTGCTGTTAGCCTGCCAAAGTGGTTCATAAACCCTGCAGGGAAAGACTGGGGCATTTTTCAGGGCTTTCACCCCAATTGCCTTCCTGAACGCCTCCCTATTGGTGAGCTGTTTACATGGAGGTGAATAGATTCTGCAGCTGTCTCTTTCTGTGGCCTGCTAGGAAGGCTTTATTACCTTCTTTCCCTTGTTTCTTTCCCTGGGAGAATTCATTTTCTATCCTAATACCTTATTTGCTTATGCGTTAAAGCTCTGAGAAGGCCTTCAATACAAAAGAATACTGTTACCAGAGACGGGCAATACATTATGTTGATTCAGAGCATGGGCATTAGATGCAGAGGAACACATGTCTAAGTGCCCTCTCTCCTGCATTTGAGCTGGATGACTTTAAGGGAAATTGTCTAAGTTCCTATATCCTTAATTTTTGCATCTTTAAGATGAACATAATGCAGGAATACTCAAACTTCAGAATGCGTCAGAATCACCTGGAGAGTTTGGATCAGTGCACCAGGCAATGGCAGAGTCACATCCCAGGGCTTCTGATTCAGAAATTCTGAGTTGAGGACTGCAAATTTGCATTTTTAAAACATTACCACATGTTTCTGATTGTGCTGGTCTGGGTGGGGGCACACTGTGGTCTACAGCATAGTGATATTGTGAGGATTAGATAAGATAATATATTAAAAATCTTTAGTTCACTTTGGGAGGCCGAGGTCAGTGGATTGCTTGAGCTCAGGAGTTGGAGACCAGCCTGGGCAACATGGCAAAACCCCATCTCTACTAAAAATACAAAAACTACCTGGGCATGGTGGTGTGCACCCGTAATCCCAGCTATTTGGGAGGCTGAGATGGGTGGATCCCTCGAGCCTGGGAGGTGGAGATTGCAGTGAGCTGAGATCCTGCCATTGCACTCCAGCCTGGGTGACAGAGCAAGACCCTGTCTAAAAAAAAAAAAAAAAAATCTTTAGTTCATACGGTGCTGCCATTTAGCTATCACTCAATATGATATATGTCTGTGTAAATACACCATCTTTTTTCTTGTTTTGTTAAACTTTTAAGTTCAGGGGTACAGGTTCAGGTTTGTTACCTAGGTAAACTGCTGTCATGGGGGTTTGTTGTATAGATTATTTACTCACCCGGGTATCTACCCTGGTAACCATTAGCTATTTTTCCTGATCTACTCCCTCCTCCCACCCTCCACCTTCTGATAGGCCCCAGTGTGTGTTGTTTTCCTTCATGTGTCCATATGTTCTCATCATTTAGTTCCCACTTATAAGTGAGAACACTCAGTATTTGGTTTTCTGTTCCTGTATTAGTTTGCTAAGGATCATGGCCTCCAGCTCCATTCATGTCCCTGCAAAGGACATGATCTCATTCTTTTTTATGGCTGCATAGTTTTCCAAGGTGTTTATGTACCACATTTTCTTTATCCCATCTATCATTGATGGGCATTTAGGTTGATTCCATGTCTTTGCTATTGTGAATAGTGCTGCAATAAACATACAAGTGGATGTGTCTTTATAATAGAACAATTTATATTCCTTTGGGTATATACTCAGTAATGGGATTGCTGGGTCAAATGGTAATTCTGTCTTTAGGTCTTCGAGGAATTGCCACACTGTCTTCCACAATGACTGAACTAATTTACACTCCCACCAACAGTGTATATGCGTTCATTTTTCTCCACAACCTTGCCAGCATCTGTCAGCTTTTGACTTCTTTATAATGCCATTTTGACTGGTGTGAGATGGTATATCGTTATGGTTTTGATTTGCAGTTCTCTAACGATCAATGAATGCATGAATGCTGTTGAGCTTGCTTTTTTTTTTTTTTTTTTTTTTTTTTTTTT
>NW_016814655.1:1467768-1510954 GCF_001698545.2 Rhinopithecus bieti | reverse complement strand
TTTTTTTTTTTTTTTTTTTTTTTTTTGATGGAGTTTTGCTTATGTTTCCCAGGCTGGAGTACAATGGTGTGATCTCAGCTCCCTGCAATCTCTGCCTCCCATGTTTAAGCGATTCTCCTTCCTTAGCCTTCCGAGTAGCTGGGACTATAGGTGTGTGCCACCATACCCAGCCAATTTGTTTTGTATTTTTAGTAGAGACGGGGATTTCACCATGTTTCACCATGTTGGTCAGCCTGGTCTCAAACTCCTGACCTCAGGTGATCCACCCACCTCAGTCTTCCAAAGTGCTGGGATTACAGGCTTGAGTCACCACACCCAGCTGAGAATTTTTTTCATGTGATTGTTGCCCATATGTACATCTTCTTTTGAGAAGTATGTATCTCTTCTTCTGTTCATGTTCTTTGCCCAATTTTTAATGAGATTGTTTCTTTTCCTTCTTGTAAAGTTAAGTCCCTTATAGTTACTTGATATTAGACCTTTGTCAGATGCATAGTTTGCAACAATTGTCTCTTATTCTGTAGGTTGTCTGTTCATGCTGATGATAGCTTCTTTTGCTGTGCAGAAGAAGCCCTTTAGTTTAACTAGATCCCATTTGTCAATTTTTGCTTTAGTTTTAATTGCTTTTGGTGTCTTCGTTATAAAATCTTTGTCCATGCCTATGTCCTGAATGGTATTGCCTAGGTTGTCTTCCAGAGTTTTTATAGTTTTGGGTTTTCCATTTAAGTCTTTAATCCATCTTGAGATAATTTTTGTATAAGATGTAAGGAAGGGGTCCAGTTTCAATCTTATGCATATGGCCAGCCAATTATCCCAGCACCATTTATTGAATAAGGAATTCTTTCCCTATTGCATGTTTTTGTCAGGTTTGTTGAAGATCAGCTAGTCATAGATGTGTAGTTTTTTTTTTCTGAGTTCTTTATTCTGTTCCATTGGCTTATGTGCCTGTTTTTGTACCAGTACCACACTGTTTTGGCTACTGTAGCATTAAGAAGTTTTGTTGTAACTCTTTTTCTACCTCCTCAAAAGTCTTAATTTATTTCAACTTTTTCTAAAACTCTTTGTATTGCTGTTATTTTTATTTATTTGTTTGGAGGATCATGCACCCAGTTAGTTCCTCCTCCTCCAACTTTTTTCCATCTTTATCACATATAATACATTTTATTGGGTTTTGGAATTTATTTCCAAAACATTTATCAATTCAGAAGGCTACTCTTCCCTATTTCTAATCTATATCCTATAAGCCTGGGATTTTTTTTTGTGTGTGTGTGTGTTGTTTAATGAAGCCAATACATAGAAATAATTGTTTTGTAACTGAATTCTATTGTCCCCAAGTACCAATCTAATTTCTTCATTTGTCAGTCATAATTTGAATTTGTTGACATCCATGTGGAAAAGCACTAAGGCTTTCTCTTATTCCTGGAAGAGCATGGAGAGAAGATGACCCTGTGCTTGCATGGTTCAGTTTTTTCCAGCTGTGTGGCCAGTGTTCTGGAGATTTGTAAAGGACACTGGCTTCAGAAGGCAATTCCTTCCCAGGTGATCCTGCATGAGCTGTCCTGGTGAACTGACAGAAAGACAATGAACTGCTGGTGTTGTGGCTGGATTCACGCCCTGGCTCAATCACTAGCTACCTGAATAATCCTGGTCAAGTTGCTGAATATTTCTAGACTCAGCAAGTTATTCTACTAATAGTCATTTTTAAAAACAACAGTAATAATTCTCTAAGATCCCCATAAGTTCCTTAATTCCGTGATTTTCAAAGACCTTTCCTAAAAAGGCCTTTTCTAGAAAGCATGTTTTCTAGGTAACTCACACAACAGAATATTAAGGGATTAGGTAACTTTGATTATTTTCCTAAACTTTTTAGATAAGGTGACTACTTATAATTTGAATAAAAAATGAAGGTATTTTGACTGACATTTCCCAAACTATGTTTTAAGGAATGATGTTCTAAGAGATCACAGTGGATATGCCATGTCTGCCCTCCCCTAATTCTAGAGTCGAGTGGAACACTTGGTACTATAATCTCCTTTTGGAAGTCCACATGGTATATTAACACATCAAACCCTCTGAGAAGTCTTGCAGTAAATAAAGACAACTTATTCAACTCTGTCTTACTTAGACTTGTATGAGGTGGAAACATATTTACAACACACACACACACACACACACACACACACACACACACACACACAGCTTTTTTCAGTATCTATTAACATTCTGCTGAGTACTCTTCCAGAATACAAACAATTTGGAAGAAACTGGTTTGGAATTGAGTACTATATATTTGGATAAAGCTATCTAAATGTCAGAATTCAGAGCAAGGAGAGATCACTGCAATGCCTGGAGAAAGTGTCATGCAGGCACTGACCTTGAAAAATGAGTTGATTTGGGTCACTGCATCAGGCATGGTGCCCCGCCAGGACTTGCCACACCTATGTGATGAGGTGGGAAACTTTGCTTCCAAAGCAACTTGTCTCAAGCCACACAGCTAGGAAATTTCAGAAATGGTAATAAAAAAACATGGATCAAGTCCAGTACACTTTTTACTCATTCCTGTCCTGTAGCCCTTGCATGCAAAATAACTGCATCATAAAGGAAGCAGTTTAACAATGTGATAGATCCCCAATGTCCATCAGCGATACTGAACACATGTATCAGGAAAGCAGCTACAGAGATATTTTGAAAGGATGGGACTTCTAGTTCCCCTCAGAATGTGTCTTATGTGTGAAAGAAAATCCACGTCAAAGTTGCTTCAAAAACCGTGTGAGGGGCTCCGTTCCAAGATGGCCAAATAGGAACAGCTGTGGTCTAAAGCTCCCAGTGTGATCGACGCAGAAAATGGGTGATTTCTGCATTTCCAACTGAGGTACTTGATTCATCTCATTGGGACTTTTTGGACAGTGGGTGCAGCCCATGGAGGGTGAGCTGAAGCAGGATGGGGCATCGCCTCACCTGGGAATTGCAAGGGGTCAGGGGATTTCCCTTTCCTAGCCAAGGAAAGCCATGACAGACTGTACCTGGAAAAACAGGACACCCTCACCCAAATACAGCGCTTTCCCCATGGTCTTAGCAACTGGCAGACCAGGAGATTCTCTCCTGTGACTGGCTTGGTGGGTCCCATGCCCAAGGAGCCTTGCTCACTGCTAGCGCAGCAGTCTGAGATCAACCTGCCAGGCTGGAGCCTGGCTAGGGGAGGGGCATCCACCATTGCTGAGGTTTGAGTAGGCAAACAAAGAGGCCAGGCAGCTCGAACTGGGCCGAGCCCACTGCAGTTCAGCAAGGCCTACTGCCTCTATAGACTCCACCTCTGTGGGCAGGGCATGTCTGAACAAAAGGCAGAGAAACTTCTGCAGACTTAAACGTCCCTGTCTGGCAGCTCTGAAGAGAGCAGTGGTTCTCCCAGCACGGCATTTGAGTTCTGAGAATGGACAGATGGCCTCCTCAAGTGGGTCCCTGACTCCCATGTAGCCTAACTGGGAGATACCTCCCAGTAGGGGCAGACAGACAACTCACACAGGCGGGTGCCCCTCTGGGTCGAAGCTTCCAGAGGAAGGATCAGGAAGCAATATTTGCTGTTCTGCAATATTTTCTGTTCTGAAGGCTCCACTGGTGATACCCTGGCAAACAGTGTCTGGAGTGGACCTCCAGCAAACTCCAACAGAGCTGCAGCTGAGGGACCTGACTGTTATAAGGAAAACTAACAAACAGAAAGGAATAGCATCAATATCAACAAAAAGGACATCTACACCAAAACCCCATATGTAGGTCACCAACATCAAAGACCAAAGGTAGATAAAACAACAAAATGGGGAGAAACTAGAGCAGAAAAGCTGAAAATTCTAAAAAACCAGAGCACCTCTTATCCTCCAAAGTATTGCAGCTCCTCGCCAGCAACAGAACAAAGCTGGACAGAGAATGACTTTGCCAATTTGACAGAAGTAGGCTTCAGAAGGTAGGTAACAACAAACTTCTCTGAGGTAAAGGAACATGTTTGAACCCACTGCAAGNGCCAATTTGACAGAAGTAGGCTTCAGAAGGTAGGTAACAACAAACTTCTCTGAGGTAAAGGAACATGTTTGAACCCACTGCAAGGAAGCTAAAAATCTTGAAAAAAGATTAGACAAATGGCTAACTAGAATAAACAGTGTAGAGAAGACCTTAAATGACCAGATGGAGCTGAAAACCATGGCATGAGAACTTTGTGATGCATGCATAAGTTTCAATAGTTGATTCGATCAAGTGGAAGAAAGAGTATTCGTGATTGAAGATCAAATTAATGAAATAAAGCGAGAATTTTAGAGAAAAAAGAGTACAGTATACAAAATCAATGTGCAAAAATCACAAGCATTCCTATACACAAATAACAGACAGAGAGCCAAATCATGAATGAACTTCTATTCATGATTGCTACAAAGAGAATAAAATACCTAGGAATCCAACTTACAAGGGATGTGAAGGACCTCTTCAAGGAGAAATACAAACAACTGCTCAATGAAATAAAAGAGAACACAGACAAATGGAAGATTTCATGCCCATGCATAGGAAGAATCAATATCATGAAAATGGCCATACTGCCCAAGGTAATTTATAGATTCAGTGCCATTCCCATCAAGCTCCCAATGACTTTCTTCACAGGGTTGGAAAAAACTATAAAGTCCATATGGAACCAAAAATAGCCCACATTGCCAAGACAATCTTAAGCAAAAAGAACGAAGTTGGATACATCATGTTACTTGACTTCAAACTATACTACAAGGCCATAGTAAACAAAACAGCATGGTACTGGTACCAAAACAGAGATATAGACCAATGGAACAGAACAGAGTCCTCAGAAATAATACCACACATCTACAGCCATCTGATCTTTGACAAACCTGAGAGAAACAAGAAATGGGGAAAGGATTCCCTATTTAATAAATGGTGCTGGGAAAATTGGCTAGCCATAAGTAGAAAGCTGAAACTGGATCCTTTCCTTACTCCTTATACGAAGATTAATTCAAGATGGATTAGAGACTTAAATGTTAGACCTAATACCATAAAAACCCTAGAAGAAAATCTAGGTAGTACCATTCAGGACATAGGCATGGGCAAGGACTTCATGTCTAAAACACCAAAAGCAACGGCAGCAAAAGCCAAAATTGACAAATGGGATCTAATTAAACTAAAGAGCTTCTGCACAGCAAAAGAAACTACCATCAGAGTGAACAGGCAACCTACAGAATGGGAGAAAATTTTTGCAATCTACTCATCTGACAAAGGGCTAATATCCAGAATCTACAAAGAACTCAAACAAATATACAAGAAAAAAACAAACAACCCCATCAAAAAGTGGGCAAAGGATATGAACAGACATTTCTCAAAAGAAGACATTCATGCAGCCAACAGACACATGAAAAAATGCTCATCATCACTGGCCATCAGAGAAATGCAAATCAAAACCACAATGAGATACCATCTCACACCAGTTAGAATGGCGATCATTAAAAAGTCAGGAAACAACAGGTGCTGGAGAGGATGTGGAGAAATAGGAACACTTTTACACTGTTGGTGGGACTGTAAACTAGTTCAACCATTGTGGAAGACAGTGTGGCAATTCCTCAAGGATCTAGAATTAGAAATACCATCTGACCCAGCGATCCCATGATATGTTTATTGCAGCACTATTCACAATAGCAAAGACTTGGAACCAACCCAAATGTCCATCAACGATAGACTGGATTAAGAAAATGTGGCACATATACACCATGGAATACTATGCAGCCATAAAAAAGCATGAGTTCATGTCCTTTGCAGGGACATGGATGAAGCTGGAAACCATCATTCTCAGCAAACTATCACAAGGACAGAAAACCAAACAACGCATGTTCTCACTCATAGGTGGGAATTGAACAAGGAGAACACTTGGACACAGGGCAGGGAACATCACACACCGGAGCCTGTCAGGGGGTGGGGGACTGGGAGACGGAGAGCAGTAGGAGAAATACCTAATGTAAATGACGAGTTGATGGGTGTAGCAACCAACATGGCACATGTATACCTATGTAACAAACCTGCAAGTTGTGCACACGTACCCTAGAACTTAAAGTATAATAATAATAATAAAAATTCACATGATATATATTTATATATCTTATATAAATATAAGGAAGTATTAATATATGAATTATATTAATTGCGGCATTTCTTTGTATTAACCTACATCTGCAGATTTCTGTTTTAAAATGCACATTTCCCATGAGTGTTAAGATATTTAGACTTGAAACATGATTGTAATAAGTACATTTGAGAGAAACGAGACTGAGGGTAGAAGAAATGGGAAAACGAATCCAACCTCCTTTGGTCCGTAGCTTTGCTAAGGACAATTTGGAAAGGTCGTTGAGAGGGAGGGGGAATTGTCTGATCTCTCATGCATAATCTTGCCATATATTTGTTAAGACTCTTCTTAGCTGCAAGTAGCAGAAAAGCATAAATTGCTATACATAAAATGGGGGAGAGAAGAGAATTATATTGGAAGAATTTGGGGGAATATCTTAGAAAGCCAGGTAATCCAAAAGTAAATAATTACATAGGGAGTCCTGAGGAAATGAATCAACAAACAGAAAGCTAGAATCAAGTGTTACTGTTTCACTTTCTTTAGCACCCCATGGGCTTACTGATTTGTTTCAAAGTGACATCTCCACATTTCCTCTCTCTACACTGACTTTCCCTCCATGGCATGGATATGCCAGATGTGGCGGCTCTCATCCTGACTTCGCAACACTCCCCAATTTTAGCATGTGCCAAAAACAACTAGTACCTCTGAACCTTTCTTCAGATTCTCAGGAGAAATTATTTCAGCCTGTATAGGGTTCAGTCCCTTTTTCTGATCCGCTTAACAATGGCCAGGACACAGACCATGCAGAGAGTGCAAACATGGCAGAGGGCCCTTTCTGTGGAAAGAAATACCTCAAAATGGGGTAGTGGCATAAGCTGGTCTCAAATCCTAAAAGAAATACTACATATTATGAATAATACAGTCATTGAAAAGATACACATACTGACCTTTGTACATGTAGAGTCTGTGGACATGGAGAGTGGAAAGATTTGTTAAGAGACTGCAGAGAAAATTATTATTATTATTTTTTGTTGTTGCATAATCATGGGACATAAAGACTTCAAAAGGGAAAAACTACAATCCAGGAAAGGCTTCAGAGAAGAAGTAGGGCTTGTGATTTCACATGCAGTTCTTTACTAGACAAAGTGCATGAAGAGGAGGGAGCAATAGCAAGAGCACAAAGGCGCAAGAACTTCTACCTTATCATACATTGCATTGCATATAACTGCTTGGTTAACAGAGGACATACTTCAGAGGATATTTAGGAATGCAGGTGGTAGAGTGAAGCTTTCAATTTCTGTCAACAGAATTTTAAAAACCTAAGTTGATAATCTACAAGATTATTCATTCAGGGAAATGCCTTTGCGCAAACAGTAAGAAAAAAAAAAAAAAGGAAAAAAAGAGTAACATAGAAATATCTGTTTCACTTACCTCTTTCAAGTTATTTCAGTACACTCCAACATTCCATGATGACCACACTCCAAGTGGTGGTCTTCTGTAATGTAAATCAAGTCTGACACTTTCTGGGATAACTGTGTAAGAATATCCTTTTTAAATTATGGTATTTTGTTGAAATGTATCAATATAGTGTTACAATTAACATGAAAATCAAGGAGGGGCTTGGTGAATTGCTGATCCTCCAGATGTGATTTGCTAGAGAAACGTCACTTGTGCATCTTCAGGACCTGCCTGTATATGAGTATAGAAGGTAAAGATAACAGCAGTGCCCTTGGAACATGTGTGATGAGTTCTGAACAAGACCAGTAACAGTGGGAGGGAAAAAATTTTCTTTCAAGACTCATAAATATGTAATGGTAATTATTACCATTAAAATCACAACAACTATCACCACTATCCTCATCATCTTCATTATCATTAAAATCATAATCATCTGTTTAGCACTTATTATTTGCTAGGCTATATGTTAGGTGCTTTGCAAGAAGTGTCTCTAAGCCACTGAAGACAAAAGGAGGTACATATTGTCATCACCCCATTTTACAGATGAGGAAACAGACACACAGAAATAATGATAAAATACCAAATGCTATACATGTATTAATGGTAGAGTTAAGATTCCAAATCTGGACAGTCTAATTTTAGAACATGTGTATTAACTTTACATTCAACTTTGTATGTTGGGAATGACCTGTCAGTGGACAGGTAGCTCTCTCACTATTTGACTATTCTTTGCCAATGTTTTTCTCTGAAGATGTAGGTTCTAGTTCATAATATTTTAGATTAAAACTGAACTCATCACCATAGCTTCAAAAAGCATCAAATACCTAGAAATAAATCTAATAAAAGACGTGCCAGACCTCTCCACCAAATGTTACGAACATTACTGTGAGGAATTAGAGACCTGATAAGATGTAATAATACATCATATTTTGTATTGAAAACTTAATATGAGGATGTTCATTCTTACCAAGTTGACCTATAGATTTAAAAGAATTTCAATCAATTATTGCCAAACGTTTTGGGGGTAAAAATTGACAAGCTGATTCTAAAATTTATATGGAAATATGAAACTCAAGAATAGTCAAGAAATTTGCTCAGGAAGAGCCAAGAAAAACTTGAAGAAAAACAACAAAGCTGAAGCATCATACTACCAAATATTAAGGCTTATTTTAAAGCTATAATAATCAAGACAGGATGGTATTGCTCCGAGAATAAATAAACCAGTGGAATAGAATACTCATAAGCAGATTTACCTAGTTTATGACAAAATGACACTGCTGTGTTGTAGGGGAAAATATGGCCTTTTCAATAACTGTGGCTAAACCAATTAAATACCTACATAGGGTAAAAAAGGAATCTTGACTCCTATATCCCACTCTTTATAAAAATAAATTATAGATATATTGTAGATCTATAAATAAACGGTAAAAGCATAAAAGTTTTAGAAAAAAATATAGGCTATTTTCATGACACTGAGGATAAACAGGTATTTCATAAACAGAACACAAATGTACTACTATGTAATAAAATGGAAATTTGCATTTCTTTAAATAAGAACTTCTATGAATCCAAATATACCATAAGTAAGTCATGTAATGAGATTGACAAAGCAAAGGACTCATCAAAAATTTTGTTAAAAACTCCCTAGAGTGGGCTGGGTGTGGTGGCTCATGCCTGTAATCCCAGCACTTTGAGAGGCCGAAGCAGGTGGATCACGAGGTCAGGAGATCAAGACCATCCTGGTTAACATGGTGAAACCCTGTCTCTACTAAAAATACAAAAAATTAGCCGGGCATGGTGGTGGGTACCTGTAGTTCCAGCTACTCAGGAGGCTGAGGCAGGAGAATGGCGTGAACCTGGGAGGCAGAGCTTACAGTGAGCCGAGATCTGGCCACTGCACTCCAGCCTGGGCCACAGAGCAAGACTCCATCTCAAAAAAAATAAAAATGAGAATAAAAAAAATAGGGTAAAAGAGACCAAGTAAAAATTGGCAAACAACTTGAATGAATACTTCACAACGAAGGTTATTCAAATGATGAAAATACATTGAAAAGTTTCTCAACTTCATGTTGTTATAGCAAAACCACAATGCCTTGCAACTGAATGCCTGCCAGAATGGGTGAACTGTAAAAAGAGGGAATACCAAAGCATTAGTGGAGGCATGAAGCAGCTGAGAGTGTCACACTCTTCTGAGGGAGGATAAATCTGTATTACCACTTTTAAAAATCATGCTTTAAATGACAAAAATTGCACATACACACACACACACACACACATATATATACACACACACACAAGTATATATATAGTGTTTTATAATTACTTTAAAAAAATTTCTATATATAGAATCTATTTAGGAATATTTCTATTTATATTACATATGTAGAAATATTTCTGTCTGTAAATGGAAATGTGTATATACATTATTTTTGTCCAAAAGTAGTTGTAGAACACTATGTTCTACACTACGTGTTCTACAACTACTTTTGAAAAATATTTGGCGAGAATATCAAAGTTGATCATATGTATAAACTTTCACCCAGAAATTCTACTCCTGAGTTTTCAAAATTCTACACAACAAATTGGAGGACATATGTTTACCAAAAAGCACATAGGATTGCTCATGCCAACACTCTTCTTGATAATCTCCAAACTAAAGAAAACTAAAATGTCTAAAAGTAGAATGATTAAATTGTAGTATATTCACATAATAAAAAGTAGACTGAAATAACAATAAACTATGATTCAAGCAAAAGTGCACATGAAACTCACAATATTGAACACAATAAGTCAGACATGGAAGAGGACAAACTGCTTGACCCCGTTTATGTAAAAGTTCAGAAATGAATGAGTGTGGTCTGGAGTGGTCTAGAGTGCTGGTAACTTTTGTTTCTTGATCCTTGTGTATGTTGGAAGGTTTTGTTTCCTTTTATGAAAATGTATCTAGCTGTAAACTTGATTTGTGAACATGTTTGTTAATAGTATGGATTTTATTTCAAGGGAATGCACACTTTAAAAAGTCAACTCACAAAATTTACCCCTGAAATTATTTTATTTCAGTAATTTTGCTAAAATGTTGCACATAAATAATCCTTTCTATGGTTAGAGCCCATGTCTGCTTTGTGTAGTACTGCTGGTGTTTACATACTCAGATTTGTAAGCTCTGGGCACATGGATTGATTTGAGAGGACAGATGCTTTATTTGCAAATGCTTACCCTCTTGTGTTGCAGTTAACAAGCCTGCTAAGCAGGCTGCATACAGAATGGTGTGAGATTTACAGCTAAACTCTACATGCTCAAGAAAAAGATGGACAATGTGTGTCTAATCAGCAATTGTATGTTGGTGAAGTTCCAAGATGTCTTAAAGGCATTCAATGTCCAAGGAAAACACAGGAGGATAATCTAGGACTCCTTGGGTTGAGTGCACGGGAGAGGTGATCTCAGAACTCTCTCTTCCATGCCCTACTTCTTCTTATCAGTGGGAGTCAAGGTTGAGAAAGATTTCTGAATTCTCCACCAAGAATACACAAATATTAAATTCCTTTTATGTGAGCACTCCTGGCAAGGCAATGTAGAATATAAGGGCAAAGACATAACTGATAAGGTAGAAATATTCCCTGACCTTGAGAGACTCACAAGGTCATCTTACTAGTTTTGAAAGACCAAGAACCTTTTACTAAATTGAACTTCAGGTTTTGAACTTAAAGATAAGAAACATGTCACAGAGAAATTGACCTCATTTTAGGTTTACCTGAAAGGTTCAAGATGCTCTCACCAGCATTTTCCTGTTACTACACACGCACACATACCTTGAATATCCCGTGTGGTGTTCGTCTTAGCACATTTACATGGCCTTCTTCCTTAGTTTGGGGGAGGCCTTATATCAGTAAACAGACCTCAGTTCTCAGATCCAAGGATCAAAAATAAGGGAAATGTTGAGTCCCAGATAACGCAGAGGACTATTGCATTTAACTTCGTCTTCCATATTCATGATCTCGTGCATGTGTGTTTGTAGCCACCATCAATGTGGCAATGTCAGCAGTCAATCCTGAAATGCAGTCTGAAGACCTCAGCAAATCTGATTTCATCCCTCCTTTCCTTTGGTAAATGTTGGAGAATGATTGCAGGACCTGATTAAACCAGGCAATGGGTATATGTGCCATGGTGGGGATGAGGGATAGGGGCAAGTGAGAATCATTTTTATTTTGTTGAAATGTTAAAATAGACAAAGAAATTGAGAGTTACCAGATCAGGGAGTTTGGGCTGCAAGTTACGTTATTAATATAAACTCCAAATCTTATTTTCTCAGACTGTATACATGCTATAAATCTGATATGGGAGAAAGGATGATGATGCAGCACTAATGGAAATGAAAGCAGATTTGGGGAAACACTTATCTTGCACAGAGTAGGAGGTATGATTATTTTAGCTGCATGCAACAATATGCTATATTTCTGCCGCACAATATTGCTTTTCTAAAATTTAAGTCATCTTCTCTTGTCTAATGACCAGAAAATTGGCCTTGCAACACCACCACAGGGAGCCATTTTCTACTAAGGAGGGGATGTGCTAAGTCGGACTCCTGGGCTGACTAAATCCCCTAATGAGTAAACAGAATTTAAGAGATACTACTCATAATTTTGAAAAGTAAAACCTCAAGCAGTGTCATCCAGGGACTACTGATTTCAGGCATTTCTTCTTTAACAGGCAGGAATAAAGATATCTTTAAAAATCAAGACAGAAGGATAAACCCTTGCAGATGTAGAAGTTGTAAAATTTATTTCTCTACTCTTCTACTAAATTTTAAAAACTAGTCTGTATATTAAATTTCTCTCAGAGAATCATCTATCAACTTGTTAACATATACATAGTATTTATTACATATGTACATATATTATGTATGCATATATATGCACATGTTATATATATACACATACATATAAAAATATAGATATAACATATGTATTAACAAAATGAAGTTTAACTAATGCCCATAAAGAAACTGGATGTTGGATGAACCTAACAGACTCTAAATATAGGGCCTGGATTGTCAATGCCTGGAGTTATCTTCATAGGAAGACAGACTCCTGAATCAGAAGGAAATGGTGTATACTTAGCCAAGTAGGCTGTACTGAACTTTCTAACAACAACAAAAACCGTAGAAAGTAAAAGTAGATGGGGCTGAGGAATGTGTATGGTTTGAACAGTAGCTGCATGGGGGGATATAGATGCACTGGCTCCTCATGCTCCATTTTGGCTATAGGCCAAAATTTTATGTGTGATCCTTCAATTAACAAAAGGCAATTAGCAAAGATTTGCCTGTCCTTCATGGGAGGAAGTCACCCTTCACACACCAGACTTGGTGTTCAGCAAGTGCCTGGATGTGAAGGAAGGAAATTGCAGTCAAGGACTCAGCCCTTTATTAAGAAGCTACCTACGATGGTCAATACTGAGTGTCACCTTGATCGGACTGAAGGATGCAAACTACTGGTCCTGGGTGTGTCTGTGAGGGTGTTGCCAAAGGAGATTAACATTTGAGTCAGTGGACTGGGAGAGGCAGACCCACCCTCAATCTGGGTGGGCACCATCTAATCAGCTGCCAGCTCAGCTAGAATATAAGCAGGCAGAAAAATGTGAAAAGAGAGACTGGCCTAGCCTCCCAGCCTACCTCTTTCTCCCATGCTGAATGCTTCCTGCCCTCAAACATCAGACTCCAAGTTCTTCAGTTTTGGAACTGACTGGCTCTCCTTGCTCCTCAGTCTGCAGAGGGCCTATTGTGGAACCTTGTGATCACGTGAGTTAATACTTAATAAACTCAAATATATATATATATATATATCTCACTATATGTATATAACTATACACACACACACACACACACACATATATATATACACATATAAATAACATTAGGTCCGTCCCTCTAGAGAACCTTGACTAATACACCACCTTATTAGGTGCCTCAGGTAAAGTCCTTCTCTGGCATCTTCACCAAGTTTACCTTTTTGGGGCTTTTGGCTGAAGGACTTTGTTCCAGTTTGATTCAGTACCTTTTCACTCCTATGCCTTCCCTATGCCCTTGCTTCTGCCCAGGGGCCCATAAAGAGACAAGATCATTTTGTTCAGGGATCCCTAGAAGTGGGATGATTCCCCTATGTCTGTGTGGCATCCACCTGACCCTTTCCTGGTATCCTTCCCCGGGAAGCAATGGAACAGAACAGGGGGGCTTATTTGGCCCCTTGCTAGTACTGTATCAGTCAGTAAATAAAGGTTTGATTGTCATATTCAGTTTAACTCATTTTGTAAACTGAATACCTTGATACCTGATTACTTGACAAAATTAAAAGACTGCAAGTGAAAATGCTTTTCAGTAAGGCAGAGTAATTTTAATCAAACCATTTCTACAGAGAAAAGCTATAAAAGTTTAAAGAAATACAAAACAGCTTTTGAAGGCACCAGAAATCAACCAAGAGGGTCAGGATTTGAGGGATCTTGAGCCCTAAGTGATTGGTCACAGTGATGTGAGCCATAACTTCTCTGTCATTTTTTCCCTCAAGGCAGTTGTCATGTCTAAACACTGGGATAACATGGTCATCAAAATTGTGGGATCTGAGCTTTCAGCAATCTCATAGGGCTGGGGATATAAAAACTAGAAATTGTATTACCAAGGCCAAAATCCTGGAGCAAAGGAAATCTGTACGAGGAAGTCTGGTGTTCAGCATCACTTCTCCACAAGGCATTAGCTGCTTCCTAACCTTTGTGAGGCAAGAAGGTCAGAAGGCAGGAGAAAGGGAAAGGTAAGAGTTTGAAAAGCTAGGCTGAGCTTCTGGTAATCTCACAGTACTGAGAGAATGAAAATTGGAGCAGACAGCAACAGGGAGTTGAAGCCCTGGTAAAACCCAGATTATCAGTTGAGAATGTAAAAATGCTACCTCCACACAGCGCACACATTTCAGATACCTTCACAAAGAATGAGCTGCAGGCTTGAGTCACTTGAAAAGCTAACTGGATTAAGGCCATCTTCCTTTACATTAAATATACAAGGAGAACACAAAACCCTCTCTAGATACAGATAACACCTTAGAGTCTTTGAAAATTCTTGTCCACAGGGTCAGAATTCAGCTTAAAACAAGAACACCAGATATACCTGGAGACAGGACCAAGTAATAACAATCCAATAAGAAAAGAGGGAAAAATAACAAAAAAGATATCAAACCAAACAACAATAAAAACCAACTATATAATAGAAATAGACTCAGATCTGTAGTTTTCAGATACAGATTTTAAAATAAATGATATTTAATTTTTTAAGAAAAAACTAAGAGGATAATAAATTTTACCAAAGAGCTACAGTTACAAAAAATAAGGCTGGGCACGGTGGCTCACGCCTGTAATCCCAGCACTTTGGGAGGCTGAGGCGGGCTGATCACCTGAGGTCAGGAGTTTGAGACCAGCCTGACCAATGTGGTGAAACTCTGCCTCTACTAAAAATACAAAAATTAGCTGGGAATGGTGGCACATGCCTGTAATCCCAGCTACTCAGGAAGTTGAGGCAGGAAAATGGTTTGAACCCGGTGGGTGGAGGTTGCAGTGAGCTGAGATGGTGCCACTGCATTCTAGCCTGGGAGACAAGAGTGAGACTCCATCTCAAAAATAAATAAATAAATAAAAATAAATAAAAGAATAAAAAAGGGAAATTATTGAACTAAAATACCATCAATTAAATTTAAAAAAGTAATGGGTATAATAGTATATTAGACAAATTACAAGAAAAGATTAATGAATTAGAAAAACAAGCCAGGACAAAATATTCAGAATGGAGATTTGTTTAAAAGGATGAAAAATACAGAAAAGAGAGTAAGGGTTGATGAACCATACAACAAAAATCTAACAAATGCATTTTGGAGCTTGATGGAGATAAGAGAAAGAAATGTACAATATTTGAAGAGATATTGACTCCCCCCAAATTTATATTTGATGTTAGACTGTGGCCTCAAACAGGGTAATCAAAGAAAAATACACATAGGCACACTAGAAAAATACATTAAATAACTATTAAGGATCAAATATAAAGATGTAGTCTTTAAATAAGCCAAAGAGAACATTATTACTCTTAAAAGAGTAACAAAAGATAGACAACTCATTTGTGAATGAGACTGGATATAGGAAGAAATAAAATGTTATCTGAAATGGGCTAAAATAATGTTGCGGACAGCCTAAAATTCTATATCCATCGGTAACATCCGTCAAAAATTAAGGCAAAGTCAACACATTTTCAGGCAAATAAAAACAGATAAATTTTATGTCAACAATCTCACCCTCATCCAAAATGCTAGAGCAAATTCTTTATGCAAAAATTAGTTGGAAGGACAATAATATGGGAGGTAATCAAAAGCAATACATGTATAAATATGAGTCAATTTAAATTATGTTTGTTGTATGTAAATTAATTAAAATGTATTATATAATTAAAATTTACAAATAAAATAAAGGACAACAGTAGCACATAAATATGAAGGGGATAAATGAAGTTAAAATTTATGAGGTCCTTGCATTGTCCAGGGGGTACTAAAATTTATATCAGAATCAAAATGTTAATGTTTATATGATACAGATTGTACTATCTAGGATAACCCTAAACTAATAACAACAACAAAAGTATAGTACTCTCATCAATAGAAACGAGAATATGATAATGATGATAACAATAATTACAATATTTGATTAATGCAAATAAAGGTAAGAAAATAAAACAAAATATAAAATAGAGAATAAAAACACATGAGAAATGTAGACATGAATATTATTATGGTAAATATAAACTCAAATATACTACCTATTGCATTAAACGTGGAAAATCTGAATATTAATAATTCAGTTAAAGGATATAGACTTTTAGCAGGATAAAAACGTTAGTGCTTATAAGAGACACAATTGAAATAAAGAACAGAGAACAAAAGGATTAAAAAAGGTATAAACACTAAGCAAAAGAAAACTTGGGTAATTATACTAAAATGAGACATTATAAACTTTAACACAGTAAGTACTACTAGAATTATAGAAAGATATTACATAATGAAAAAACCAGTCTACAGGAAAGATAATTCTAAATTTGTTGTAATAAAACATTCAAAAAATATAAAATAGATACAAACACTAAAATATTGAAAAAGAATAAAATCATTTTACTAAGTATTTCTTTCATCATAAAATACTATAAAGAGGAAGAAAAGACAAATCTTAGACTGGTAAAAGATTTGGGTACATATATTTAACCAAAATTAATACCTAGAATATATAAATAACATTTATAAATCAATACAAAAAGGGCAACATCATTAAAAGGGCAAAATATTCAACAGATACTTCACCAAAGAGATATGCAATGTCCAAAAACCATACAAAATGGATCTCAACAGCATTAATCATGAGGAATATGAAAATTAACACTACACAAAATACTATCTGCCCATCAAGAGAGTAAAAATTACAAGACTGACAATACTAAATGCTGATGAAGGTGTGGGACATTGGACCTCTCTAACACTGCTGCTGGGAAGGTAAATAGTTATAACCATGTTTGTAAACGGTTTGGCAATTTCGTCTGAAGTAAAACATATATCTGCTTTATGAACCAGCATATGTACTCCTAGGCATATTTTCAGAAAATATGAAAGCCTATATTCGCTGAAAGACAATTACCAAAATGTTCATAGAAGATCAAAACTGAAAAAAAAACTTCAATCTGAATATCCAACAGAGAATGAGTAAGTACATTTTGGTTTATTCATACAATGAAATACTAAAAAGCACGTAAATTGGCAAGTCTAGAGCTACATGAAGCAACATGTATGCATCTCAAAGCCCTGAAAGAAGCAAGATGAAAAAGAGTATGTATTATGCGATTTTCTGTCTATGAAGATCAAGAATTAGAAAATTATTCTAAGTGATTGTGCACAGTGGCTCGTGCCTGTAATCCCAGCACTTTGGGAGGCCGAGATGGGCAGATCACAAGGTCAGGAGTTCGAGACCATTCTGACCAACATGGAGAAATCCTGTCTCTACTAAAAATACAAAATCAGTCGGGTGTGATGGTGTGCTCCTGTAGTCCCAGCTACTCAGAAGGCTGAGGCAGGAGAATTGCTTGAACCCGGGAGACGGAGGTTGCAGTGAGCAGAGATCGTACGACTGCACTCCAGCCTGGCAACAGAGCAAGACTCCATCTCAAAACAAAAACAAAAAGAAAGAAAGAAAGAGAGAGAGAGACAGAAAGAAAATTATTCTAAGTAACTGAAGTCATCATATTTGGTGGGAGCTTGAATATTGCCTGGAAAGGGGTATAAAGGAGCAAACTTGAGTGCTGAAGATGCCTATATCGTCCATCTCTTTAGTAGTTACACAAGTATGTGTACTTCATGATATACATACTTGTGAAGTACACAACATGTTGTATACTTCATAATATACCTCAGTTAAAATGTACACAGAAAAAATAAGCAGCAAACACAAAACCAAATATATAAACCAGTTAATTTAAACCGTGTTTAGAGTTTGCTTCCAATGCCATATATACATTGATCTTTCTGACTGGAAATCTCTGCAAATTCAAACCATACCCAACTATCAAGCCTACTTTTCCATGTAGGCTCCTTGAGTCCTTAGATCATTGCATTTTTGTTCTCTCCTTTAAATTTCTTTAATATATATTGTGACATTCATTCACCTCAACTTTACCACACACCATTCTACAAGTTGCAGAGAAGCAACAAAATAACCCCTAAAATGAATTTTTATTATATTATTCAGTGGGACAGAAAATCAATAACTTTCATTTATGTCCAGTGGTAAAATTCAAAAATGACAACCTGGGTACTGCACTGAACCTAGCAATTGTAAATGGCCCCACAAAGCTGTATTCTGCATGTAGGCCTAGGCTGAAAGACTCATCTTTGGATTTTTGAAACTTTGATGATAGAAAACATAAACATAAAAAAATACACACTTTACATTTAAATGTGATATGCATTTCTAGTTCTCAAGAAATAGAGTGATATCAATGTACTTTTAGAAAAGGTTATTTCTTTATATTTGAAAAACAACATTAAGTAAACCAAAATATGTAAATAGATTTAGATTCTAACACAGATGAAATGTTATATTCTGAGTCACAAGGTCTTTTCATCTCCTTGATCCACCTCTCCATGTCAAAATAGCAGCATTTATTTTGCAATTATCAAGCCACATGGTATTTGCACTTATCAAAATGTGTCCTAGAGAAAATAAGAAGGGTGGGAAAGAAGCATAAGCATCCTTTATTCCACATGGTCTCTTGGATAGAGTTTGCATATGAAGGACAGGAGTTGATTGGATGCTTTCAAGAGAGGTTTTGTTAGCTCTAGGCATCAACCCTTCTGCCCTCTGCAGAATACAGCAGAACACGATTCTTCTCATGTTTACCTGGAATCTGCTTCTGCTTCAATATGAAAGATTAGTAGCAACAATGAACAATTGACTTTTCCCATATATTTTATGGAATTATGTATGTTACATAGCAATGCTAGTGGCATCTTTACTTATTTGTACCTTGCTGTCATATTATATTGTCTTATCTGCTCTTACAAAATCTAATATGTATATACTCAAAATAATCATTTCACTGTTTATCACTGTATTAGTCAGTTCAGGCTGTTGTAACAAAATAACATAGACTTGGTAGCTTAAACCACAGAAATTTGTTTTTTAATCTGTTCTGGACAATGGAAATCTGAGATCAGGGTGCCAGCATGGTTGGGTTCTGGAGTGGGCTCTTTCTTGGCTTGCAGACAGATGACTTTTTGCTGTGTCTTCATGTGGCCTTTGTTCAGTGCATGTGGGTGGCTACAGAGATAGATCTTTCTCTCTTCTTCTTACAAGTCCACCAATTCTATCAGATTAAGACCCCATCCTTATGACTTCATTAACTTCAATTACCTCCTAAAAGCTTAAACACAGTCATATTTCAGGTTAGGGTTTCTAAAAATTTGGGGGAACACTATTTGATCCATAGTGGTCACCTATCTCATATTTACCCCCTGACTGCATCTTACCTTTCTTTGCTATAAAATATATTTTCACTACTTGTAAAGAAAATGAAAATGCAATTACTGAGTCCTTAGGGAAGGATGACTTTGAGTACAGAGACACTAGAGGTAGAGTGACAGCTGTGAAGCTACGTCAGTGATAGCTTAGGTACTGATTTAGACTAAGATCATGATTTAGACCAGGATAGATGCAGGCCAAAGGAAAAAAATATTACAAGTCAGAGAGATTTTACACAAATAATTAACTATATTTGACTTCATGAGTGTAAAGCAAAGAAATGTGTAGACTTCAGACCTGACCTGAAGCATATGAAGGAATTTAGTGTTTTTTTTTCCCAAAAATCTCACAAGTCATTGGAATCAATTCTGAAGGTTTTTCAAAACATTTCTGTAACTTATAGATTCACATTTCATAATTTCTTAGGATAGATTCCGGGAATCTGTATGTAAAAGCCCCTGGACAATTTGGATAATAATCCAAATTTGGAAAGCACTGTTCAAATTAACAGTGACTAAAGAATTTCCCATAGTTTAATATTTACTAAAATATATTCAACAACAGTTGAATTGAAGGAAATACATTTGAATTTCCAGTTAAAAAAATTCTAATATTTGATAGTACAGTAGGGAAATTAGAGTTAACAATAATTTACTATATATTTCAAATAGCTAGAAGAGAAGAATTATAATGCTCTAATACAAAAAAAAAAAGTTTAAGGTCATAGATTTCCCAATTACCCTGATTTGATGATTACACACTGTATACAGGTATCAATATATCACATGTATCCCTAAAATATGTACAAGTATTATATACCAATTAAAAATAAAAATAAGGTGAACATGAACATAAATAGTTCAAATTATTCCTAGATATTTTGGACATTATTCAGTTTTAAGAATCTCATTTTAAGAGAAATTTGCAGATATTTTGATTTTTTTCCTGTAGAACCTATTTTTCAACACTATAAGCAAAATATCTTACAGGAATTTGTATCTTTATTTGTGTTTTATTTCAACTTGTCAAAGCAGCTTTATAAATGCTGTTTAGTTTGCTACTCACGGTCTGGAAATTAACAGCCAAAGTCTTTGAGCATTTATGCATAACCACGTACTATGCTGAACACTTCGAATATATCACCACATTGAATCCTTCCAATGACCCAATAAATAGATATAATCAATGTCTTGCTATTAGACCAGTAGGTTCAACCCCTGAGGCTTACAGAAACCAACAAATTGTTCAAATTGACAAAATTGGTAAGTGGTGAAGTCAAATCTCAAGCACACAAAATTGGGCCATCAACTGAGGATTTTACCATTATACCAGTTATATATCCCACTTTAATTAAAGACACAGACAACATGTGACACTTATGTTGTAGTTTGAGGACAATGGGAGCAATAATGTTGCAGTTTGAGGACAATGGGAGCAATAAGCTAAAACCATTGACTTATATTTATAGAAAACCAGTGTACTTTTGAGACCGAGTCTCGCTCTGTCGCCCAGGCTGGAGTGCAGTGGCCAGATCTCAGCTCACTGCAAGCTCCGCCTCCCAGATTTACGCCATTCTCCTGCCTGAGCCTCCGGAGTAGCTGGGACTACAGGCGCCAACCACCTCGCACGGCTAGTTTTTTGTATTCTTTTAGTAGAGACGGGGTTTCACCGTGTTAGCCAGGATGATCTCGATCTCCTGACCTCGTGATCTGCCCGTCTCAGCCTCCCAAAGTGCTGGGATTACAGGCTTGAGCCACCGCGCCCGGCCCAACCAGTGTACTTTTCACACTTCCATATTTTAAAATATGTAGTTCTTTCTCCCCAAAATATCTGTTTTGGAAAGGTGGATGTGATGAAACCCAAATCATGCTTCAGACATCCATCAAAACAGGGTAGAGTGTTCACACCTTTCTAAAATGAAGATGATGTACTGGGTGTCCATTAGTATCTTCCTCCAAGAGATTGAAGAATCTACAATTGCCCCAGTATGGTCCAAATTTGGGGACTGGAGAGATGAGACTGTCAATGAATGTAATAAGGGCCTTGTTCTGCAAATGCCCCTGTAGTTAACTAAAGTCTAGATGACAGCACTATTACTGAGGGCTCTGAGACAGCAACAGTCTATACTTGCTTGAGTTCTCTGGCATTACACAACATAACTACTTATGGGCCTCCTGCCCCCAGCCCTTCTCTCCCAAAAACTTTGGACTTGGCTTAGCTAAGCCTACTATTTTGTTCATAGGGGAAATAAAGAGTTCTTTGTATTGTTATTAGAGACAAAAAAAAAAAAAAGAGAGAAAGCTGGACCTTAGACTTGGCCCCAGAGTCTGTCTGTACTCTAATGCAAGCTCTTGTTAACAGGCACTTGTGATTTTTTGGTTTTTCCCATATCCTAAGTAGAAATAATTCTTCTTTCACACAAATACCTATTAAAAAGCAGGATACACAGAGTGTCACCTAGTCACCAAGAAATGTATTTGGGAGGCCCTTGAACTGTAATAATAAATAACATTTATCAGATTCTTTGCCAGGCACTGCTTCTTATAGGCATTTTGCTTGTACTATGTTATTTTACTTTCATTACAACCCAACAAGATTAACACCACTTGTAACTCCATTGCACAGATAGGGAAAAAGGTCTAGAGTTATTATAATAGTTAAGTAATAAAGCCATGACGAAAACCAGGAAATGTGTTACTAGAACCGGTCTTCTTAACCACTCACCTATACTTAACCTCTCCAGATTTTGGGCTGTGTTTCGACTCACTTTAGCAGGCTGCTAACATCAAAAGTTTAAATATATTGAGCTACCTCTGAAAGGGGTGTTCTCTGCCAAGTGCTGTCTATAAGCAGTTTTCAGGCTACTCTAAAGTGAAGTAGATTAATACAGGTAAGGATGTGAGAGAGATACAATCAATCTCTATCAACTTCACATATGAACCCCTAATAGATGAGAAAACTTGATGTTACTCTGTAGAACATCTGTGCTCTTTGTGCATCCTTAAAATGCCCTTTCATTATTAATGCTCTGATCTGCCTCCACTTGTTTTCCCAATTCCATCAAATAGCTAATCACTATGGTTTTAACTTATTTTAACTTAAACAATTTAAAGGCAATGATGTTCCAGGAAAAAAACCCAGAGAGTCAAGTCAATAAAAGCAATAGAACAAAATCATCATTCCCCAAACAATGCTATAGGGGAATACTTCAGTTTCTATTTTATTGGAAACAATGATCAAGTGAAAATCATTCCTTAATGCACTGAAAATCTACCTATAGCTGTGCAATTTCCAATTCTATCTGGCTCTGTTCCTTAAACCATGGGTGCTTATGAATGAAGACAAAGCCCTCAAGGCTAGTGAAAAGCATAGCAAAAAACCTGCTTTTTCTATCATTTCCACCTGTAGGAGAAGACTAAGTCTCATATATAGCAGGACAGAGTCAAATGGGATATTATTTTCTTAAATAAATTATAGATCTCATCATTCCTAGATATTTTGGGAAATTAAATGTGTGGTGTGATAAAATAAACATATAACTATATTCTAAATTTACTTACTTTATTGAGAACTCTTATGAGTTAAGACTTAAATTTGTTTGAGACAGGGTCTCGCTCTGTTGCCCAATCTGGAGTGCAGTGGTGAGATCGTGGCTCAGTGCAGCCTTGACCACTGGGCTCAAGTGATCCTCCCACCTACACCCCCTGGGTAGCTGGGACTACAGGCTTGTGCTACCATGTCCTGCTACTTTTTTGTATTTTTTTTTTGTAGAGACAGAGTTTTGCCATGTTGCCCAGACTGGTCTTGAACTCCTGGGCTCAAATGATCTGCCCTCCTCACCCTCCCAAAGTGCTGGGATTACAGGCGTGAGCCACCAGGCCTGCTCAAGTATTTTGTATATTATCTCAACAATGGCTCATAGTAGGTGGTCAACATATTTTTTTTATGGGGGAATTGAACTTTCTTAGTCTCCATATGCCTTCCTACAGTATTATCTGCTAAAGATGCATTGAACACTTATTTTATGCCAGGTACTGATGTCACATTTATTATTGAAGTTCCTTATGTGCTACTCATAAAAGAGGTTAATGATACAACTTTAAAAGATACATTTTATTGTGTATATTTAAGGTGTACAACATAATCTTATACTATATACATAATAAATATGTAATATATATAGTAAAATAGTTCCTATAGTAAAACAAATTCACATATACATCATCTCCCATAATTACCCATTTCCCTACCCCGTGGCAAGAGCAGCCGCAATCTATTCATTAATCAAAAATTCTGAATGCAATACACTATTACAGGCATACCTTGGAGACACTGATTTGGTTCCATACCACCCACAATAAAGCAAATATTGAAATAAAGCTAGTCACACTTTTTGTTCGTTTGTTTGTTTCTCAGTGAATATAAAAGTTGTTTTCGGAATATTGTAATCTATTAAGTGTGCATTAGCACCATGTCTAGAAAAACAATATACATATCTTAATTAAAAATGCTTTATTGATAATGATCATCTGAACTTTCAATGAACTGTAATCTTTTCCATATGGAGAGAATTGCCTCGATGTTGATAGCTGCTGACTGATTAGGGTGGTGACTGATGAAGACTGGGGTGACTATGGCAATTTCTTAAAATAAGACAATGAAGTTTGCTGCCTCTATTGATCTAATCTCTTTTCGTAAGAGATTTCTCTGTAGATGTAATGCTGTTTGTTGACATTTTATCCACAGTAGGACTTTTTTCAAAAGTTCAAAAATTGGAGTCAATTCTCACAAAGCCTGCTGCTACTTTATGAACTAAGTTGATGTAATATGCTAAATCCTTTGTTGTCATTTTGACAATGTTTACATAATCTTTACCAGGATTAGATTCCATCTCAAGAAACCACTTTCTCTGATCATTCGTAAAAAGTAATTCATCATCCATTAAAGTTTTATCATGAGATTGCAGCAATTCAGTGACGTCTTCAGGCTCCACTTCTAATTCTATATCTCTTGCTATTTCCACCACATATGCAGTTATTTCCTCCACTGAAGTCTTAAACTCCTCATAATCATCCACAAGGATTGGAATTAACTTATATCAAACTCCTATTAATGTCGATATTTTGACCTCTGTTCATAAGTCATGGATGTTCTTAATAGCATCTAGAATAGTGAATCCTTTGCAGCAAGTTTTCAAATTATTTTGACAAGATCCATCAGAGGAATCACTACCTATTGCAGCCACAGCCTTATGAAATGTATTTCTTAAATAAGACTCGAAAGTTGAAACTACTCCTTGATCCCTGGGCTACAGGAGGGATGTTGTGTTAGAAGGCATGAAAACAACATAAATTTCCTTGTAGATCTCTATTAGAGCTCTTGGGTTACTAGGTGTACTGTCAATGAGCAATAATATTTTGAAAGCATCTTTTTTTCTCTCTGAGCAGTAGGTCTCAAAAGTATGCTTAAAATATTCACAAAACCATGCTGCAAACAGATGTGCTGTCATCCAGGCTATGTTGTCACATTTATAGAGTATAGGCAAAGTAGATTTAGCATAATTCTTTGGGGCCCTAGCATTTTTGGAGTGGTAAATGAGCACTGGCATCAACTTAAAGTCACCAGCTGCATTAGTCCCTACAAAAAGAGTTAGTCTGTCCCTTGAAACTTTGAAGCCAGGCATTGACTTCTCCTCTTTAGCTCTGAAAGTCCTAGATGGCATCTTTCTTCAATATATAGCTATTTAGTCTCCATTGAAAATCTGTTGTTTAGTGTAGCCAACTGAATTGATTACATTAGCTGGATCTTCCGGATAACTTGCTGTAGCTTCTACTTGAGCATATGCTCTTTCAGTTTGCACTTTTATGTTGTAGAGATGGCTTCTTTCCTTAGCCATTATGAACCAACCTCTGCTAACTTTACACTTTTCTTCTGCATTTTCCTCACTTCTCTCAGCCTTCACAGAACTGAAAAGAGTTAGAGCCTTGCTCTGGATTATGTTCTGGCTTAAGAAAATGTTGTGTCAACTAGAGAGTAGAGGTTGTAAGGAGGAAGAGGATCAGTAAAAAAATAATGGGTACTAGGCTTAATATCTGGGTAATGAAATAATCTGTACAACAAATGCCCCCCCCAAGACACAAGTTTACCTATATAACAAATTTGCACGTGTACCACTGAACTTAAAATAAAAGTTAAAAAAGGAAAATAGGTTTTTAAAATCCTGATACAACAAAGACTTTTCAAACATACAAAATAAAACATACAAAAAGTAAAAGAAATCATCAACAGCAGACTCTCATGAAAGAAGATGTTGTGACTGGTTTGATCTTCTGTTCAGAGCACTGAAACTTTCTCCATATCAGCAATGAGATTGTTCCACTCTCTTATGTGTGTTCACTGCAGTAGCACTTTTAATTTTCTCCAAGAACTTCTTCTTTGCATTCACGACTTGGCTAACTGTGTGGCATGAGAGGCCTAGAGTTTTAGCCTGTCTCAGCTTTCAACATGCCTTCTTCACTAAGCTTAATGATTTCTAGTTTTTGACTTAAAGTGAGAGGCATGTGATTCTCTCCTTTCACTTGAACACTTAGAGGTCATTGTAATGTGTAAACTGGCCTAATTTCAATACTGTTGTATCTCAAGATATAGGGAAGTCCCAGGAGAGGGAGAGAAATGAGGGAACAGCCAGTTAGTAGAGAAGTCAGAACATACACAACATTTACCAATTACATTTGCTGTCATACGTGGGCAAGGTATTCTGTGCCCCAAAACAATCTGTAACATCAAAGATCACTGATCGCAGATCATCATAACAGATATACAAATAATAAAATTGTTTGAATTATTGTGAGAATTACCAAACTGAGACAGAGAGAACAAAGTGACCACACGCTGTTGAAAAAATGGTGCCAATAGACTCACATGATGCAGAGTTGCAACAAATTTCCCACTTGCAAAAAAAGGCAATATCTGTGAAGTGCTGTAAAATGAGGTATGCCTTTACGAACTATAGTCCTCATGCAATATGTTTCTTTCTGCATCTCGCTTATTTTACTTAACATAATGTCTTCCACGTTCATCCATGTGTGCAAATGGCATGATGTCCAGCTTTTTAAAAGGCTAAATAATATTCCATTACATCTATATCTATATCTATATCTATCTATCTATCTATCTATATCACATTCTTTATCCATTTTTCCATCAATGGACACTTAGATTGTTTCCCTGCCTTGCCTATTGCGAATTACGCTGCATTAAACATTAGAGTACACGTATTTTTACAAGGTGATGATTGTATTTCCTTTGTCATATACTCAAGAGAGGGATTGTTGAGTCACATGGGAATTTAATTTTTAACTTCCTTAGGAACCTCTATACTATTTTTCACAATGGTTACACCAAACTACATTCCCACGAACAGGGCACAAATGTTTCCTTTCCTCCACAGCCTCACCAACACTTGCTCTTTCTTGTCTTTTTTGGTAATAGCCATCATAATGGATATGTGATGATATTTCACAGTGGTTTTGATGTGCATCTCCCTAATGATTAGTAATTTTGAGCATATATATATATATATACACACACACACCTAATATATATATATATATATATACACACACACACCTAATATATATATATACACACACACATACACCTATTGACCATTTTTATATCTTCTTTAAAGTAATGTTTATTCAGGTCCTTTGCCCATTTTTAAAATTGGGTTATATGTTTTCTTACTACTGAGTTGCATGCATTCTTTATAAATTTTGGATATTAACCCCTCATCAGATGTATAGTTTACAAATATTTTTTCCCAATCTGAAGGTTGTTCTTTTTATTTTGTTGGGTGTTTTCTTTGGAGTGCAAAAGCTTTTAAGTTTGATGTACTCTCATTTTTTTTGACACGCCTTTTAAATGTTCAGTGAGATGTGGGTGTCTAAAACTGGAAAATTTTCAGAAAGCCTATTTGCGCAGCACAAACAGGTAAGGAAAAAGCATAGTATGTCTTGGAGATAAAGAAATGTACACAGAGAGACTAGGATTGAGTATCCAAGATAAACATCTCAAAAGCACATGTTCACAGTGTTCAGAGGCTAAGGAAGTAAGAATATGTGGTGGGTAAAAGCACAGGCTATAGGATTTAAAGATGGCACAGCCAAAACTAAGCAGACTGTGGTATGTTGGCAAAGTACAAAATGTCTCTCAGCCACAGTTTCCTTATATGAAAGTGGAGATAATAATATCTTTCTCAAACAGTTGCTGGGAAGACCAACCGAGCTAATGTATAAAGATGTTAATACATTTGCTAGCTCACCTTAGCAGCTCCTATTAGTTGAATCATTATAATTTCCAAATTGTGCATGGCAGCTCTGTTCTGTCAAGAACTTGACATTCTTTTTAATATAAGAGAATGATGATGACATTGAAGATTAAGGTGAAGCAGAATTATAATTCAGAGGCCTTGTTTTTAAAACAAACAAAGAAACAAACAAATTACTGCTGAGCACTTTTGTTTACACTTTGGTACTAAAGCTATGGCACCATATTCAAAATATGTCCTCTTTTCTACAGTACCTCTCAAACAAGGAAGGCATCCAGATTAAACCATCCCCAAGTCCATGTGTAGATAAGGGAGGCAGTATTGTCTATAGCAGAATATCTGAATTCAGATCTTGGCTCTGTCATTTATTAGTTCCTTGCACTTGGGTTACTCTTCCAAATGCTCTGGACTTCAGCTTCCTTATCTTTAAATTGTGGATGAAAGCAGCCCTCATTGAAAAGCATCATGAGGATGAGATAATGTATAAAAATCACATCATAATTCCTGTCTTGTCGGTCTTCAATATGCAGACAGTATGACTGCTGCTGTAGGGCTGTCACTGGTACTCTAGTTCTCTTTCTATCTGGACACAGAGAGGACTGTAATTCCCCACTCAGGTGACTATTTCAGTGAATGAAATAGAGGTGGAAGTGCCCTGTTATTTCTAGGTAGAATCTTTAAGGGCATGGGTGTGCTTAATCCTGCTGTCTTTCATCCTCTGCCACAATGATCAGCACATCATTGAAAGAAGGGGATGGTTCATCAACCTAGAATCAGAACAGAATGATGTGGAACAGTGCTCCCAGATGACTCTCAAGAAGTGCGTCTTTGTTTTAACCCACTGTGATTTGAGCTTTCTTTGTTACTGCAGCCTAAACCAACTTATTCTTTCTGATATTATTATTATTATCATTGTTAATAGGAACCTCATCTTTGCTTCTGAGTTCTTTCCAAAAAAAAAAATGAAAAGAAAGTTAGTACCTGTTTGATGAGCTAACAGTCTTCTGAGCTGCTAGTTAATAATAATAATAATAATCATGGTTAAGCATCAACTTTTGAAGACTTACTCTATCATAAAGTCTGCTCTACACAATTTCCGTATGTAATCAGATTTAATCCTCACTATGATTCTATCACATAAGTACAATTGTCCAGTTTGCACAAGAGGACTTTGAGGCTGAAACTGGAGTTTGAATCTTGACCCACCCATCCACTCACTTAATTGTATTGCCTGGACCAAATTAGTTAAATTTTTGGTCCTATTACAAAGCATTTCCTTTCTGGGTCTAAAAGGAAACCAAGCAGTATTGCATAATTTAAACATGAGAAGGTCAAAGAAAATTAAAAACAACAAAACTATTTGGAAATTTATTTGTTTCTCCCTTATTGTTCATAAAATTGGAATAGATTCCTTTGGTTTTGTTTTAGCCATTTTCTGATCTTTATTTTCCTTTCACTTTTCTCTCCTTTTTTGTTTTTTTCTAACTAGCTCCTTCTTTTGTCAGGGACAACAAACTAACTCTTGATTTGGGCCTGTAGTGACTGAAGTGATTAGGTGCTCACAGTAGAAGATAATTCATTTTGATTTTCTCTTATCTGCCTCTTATCATCCATGCTTTTCTTGTGTTAAAGATCTTTTTCTCTTCTCTCTTTTTCTTTTTCTTTTGGAGACGAAGTCTTGCTCTGTGGCCCAGGCTGGAGTACAGCGACACAATCTTGGCTTACTGCAACCTCCGCCTCCCAGGTTCAAGTGATTCTACTACTTCAGTCTCCCGAGTAGCTGGGATTATAGATGCATCTGCCACCATGTCTGAGTAATTTCTGAATTTTTGGTAGAGACAGGGTTTCACCATGTTGGCCAGGCTGGTCTCAAACTCCTGACCTCAAGTGATCTGCCCGCCTTGGCCTCCCAAAGTAGTGGGATTACAGACATGAGCCACCATGCCCAGCCTGTTAAAGGTCTTTTCTAACTAAAGGGTGGTAACTTAACAGAAATAATGGCAGGACTTCCTTCTATCCTACTTATCTCTATGGAGATGTAAGCAGCTAAAAACAAAGAAGTACAGTTTTCATTTTTTGGACTGGTTGTATACTATTCTCAACTTCCTACTTGTAAAGATGTACATCCTTACCAAGCATGGACCATACTGTGCCCTTGATATGGGATGAGTGGGGCTCAGGGATGTTCAAAGGGCATAGAGAAAACATCATTGTCCCCAGAGGGAGGAGTAGTCACAGGGAAGAGAAACTCTGGTGGAGAACTCCAGACTCCATAATTCAGGAATTAAAACCAGACTCTGGGCCGGGTGAGCTGGTTCATGCCTGTAATCCCAGCACTTTGGGAGGCTGAGGCGGGCGGATCACGCTATCAGGAGATCGAGACCATCCTGGCTACCACAGTGAAACCTCGTCTCTACTAAAAATACAAAGAAAACCAAAAAACAAAAAACAAAAAATTAGCCGGGCGTGGTGGCGGGTGCCTGTAGTCCCAGCTACTCAGGAGGCTGAGGCAGGAGAGTGGCTTGAACCAGGGAGGCGGAGCTTGCAGTGAGCGGAGATGGCGCTACTGCACTCCAGCCTGGGCGCCAGAGTGACACTCCGTCTCAAAAAAAAACACAGACTCTGGGAGGTCTCTGGCCTGGCCAGGGGCACCCCTAGTCAGGGCATCATGTTTGTTATGAGCCTTTCTTTCATTTTTTCGGTCTTTTCTCTGCAATTTTCCTTTTCCCCAGGCTTAAAAATAGACCTTAGATTCTCATACCCTAAAAACAAACAAACAAACAAACAGACAAACAAATAGGGAGAAGACATACTTGGTGGTGAAAATATCAGAAAGGAATTGTGTTGACTAGCCCGACTTGAGAGAAATATTTAATAATATCTGTTGTTAAACAAAATAAACCGGATTATGTATGAATGGTCTGGTTTACTGCTGCACTTAAGATATAAAAATATATCTACTGTCATCTTTCTCAGATAACCTCTGCAATGCAAAAACACTTGAATGAAAAACTGTTCCTGTGGTTAGGAGGAGGCAAGGAATATGTTCACACTGGACACACATCACATTTATCTGTCAAGCATGTGCAGATACCTCAAAAATAGCCTAACATGAACATCCAAAATCTCCCTGAGAGAAGTGAGGGAAATTTGGTTTTGATACATGCTTTTTCTTTTCTCTTGAGAAGAGAGAAAGTTGCCTTTTACCCGAAAGAAAACCAGGTTGTTTTCTGAATGGCTGTTCTCTGGAAGCAGAGCTCAGCAGAAGTACATCAGCAAAACCACACTGATTGACCTCCTGCTTCTCTTTTAAGGGTTGTAACCCTGATCTTCCTCACTCACCAACTCATTTTACTCAGACAAGCAGAGGAGTCTAAAGCCATGGAAACCCAAGAGGGTGACACCAGGAGCCGGTCACAGGCATGGCTCACAAGGACTCTGCAGTGCTCACTGGGCCCTCTTTGTTTTTTTCCTTAAGATAAAGTCAACAGATCTGCCACAGAATGTTTACCAGGGAGAGAAAATTCTCTGGATAAAAACCGTACAGTGCTATTCCAGTTATGGTAGTGAGGCTATATTGAAAAATAAATACCCTTTCTTCTCCAAATTTCTGAATAAGCAAAAATGGAGAGGACCTTAGAATTTAAGCTTTGACATCTCTAGGGAATTCTACTGCATAACTATATTTAGGAACCAGTGGTTTAATCCAACCCTCTAAAATAATCTTGGATTTCCTTAACCGTATCCGTAAAACCAGTCACTTAGACACTGTTTAAATTTCCTGTAATAGGACATAGAATACATTTTGATCTGGTACATTTTATTTTTGATAGATACTCTTGACAAAAGATCTTCCTTTCCATGATTTAATCATACTTTTGAAGTGTTACCTTATGATTTTTACACTTGGATGTGTTTTGGGAAAAACGAATCCGCAAATATATTTGAGGAAGAAAACTTCGAAGTTTCCATCTGAAACTCTGGAAGGAAGCAGTAGCGTTAACTTAATGTGAGGCCAATCCAGAAAAGGCAGCTCTAAAAGCCCCACAGTGTTGAAATAATTTCACAGACAGCTAGATTTTCCTGTGTCCCTAAGAAAGGTTCAGCCAAAGCCTGGCTGAGAGAGAGTTGATGTATCCTGAAGAGTGTATACAAGAGCTAAAAAGTTCTGTGGATCATAAAACTGAGCACAAAATCGAGATACGAACATTTTACTGGACATACCCATTCAGTGACCAAAGTAGTTAATTCTCAGCAAATGGCTACCTTGAACAGAGGGTGAAATACATGTCTTTCCCCCGACTCTCAAAAAACCAAGATTCTGGACAAACCACACAAAATGTAGTTGTGAACATAAGGAAAAGAAGGGAGATGGGAAAAATGCTGATTTCACCAAACTGAAGTTGAAATAACTGAGAAGACACTGAAGCACCTGGATTTACCCAGAAGTGACAAAAATTATACATTCTGACATCAAATTCACATGTTATGACATTAAGTAGAAGTCAATACAGAGATTGAGTTTCAGAAAGATAAAACAATGAAGATATTAATTATATTTTCTTTTTGTTTGTTTGTACATCTAAATATATATGGATCTTGAAAAAATGTTACAGCTGCTACGTATTGAATTAAATTGAACTCCCTTAAATTTCTCTTTACTTATATTTATTGTACCTTCTGGAGTCACTAAAAATATCATTTTCCACATGATAGCTCCTCTCCTATAGAACTTAAAGAAAACTTATCCTTCCTCTGAGTCATATCTTTTCCAGGATGAGGATGGTCACAATAATCTGGCTTATAATTCTATTTCTTATTTCCTAAAGCTTTCAGTGTCTCAGTTTCTATTCTGCCTATAATGATTTTAGACAATCCTCATAGAAAAGTGGATTATGAACATTTCTTTAGGGGTTTAAAACAATAAAGCCTTAGCCCCACCTCCAAGGCTTTTAATTCAGCTGGTCTGGAGTGATGCCCAGATTGGAGTGGTTTTTACAATGCTAGATTTGATAATAATATGAAAATTCTTAGAGATTAAAACTCAGAATTGAACTTAATGAAAAAGATGAGGGCAGGGTAGGCCTACATGATTATTTCCCTTTGCCTGGATATCACTTGTTCATCAAGGCTGCTGAATATGTACATTTTCACTTGGCAGCCACCTGTCTGATTATATCACCCAGTCACCCAGCCTATGCCTCCTTTTCTGCTGATGAAGTTATTTGTTCACTTAAACCAGTATTCATTAGGAGTACTCTTGGTGTCCACAGTGTTTCACATACTGTTGCTGTTAGTGCCTTACACATGTTATGGAGGAATTTATGGTCTGGCAAAGGCCCTACTGATAGATAACTTCAGTGCAATGAGGCAAGTGCTATGATATAAAAAACTATTCCAGGGATGTTGGAGAAGCACAAAAAAAGGAGGCGTTTACCACATTTGGGCATGGAGACAATGTAGGGATGTTGAAGAAATAGCATGAGTCAAAGCAGGAGGAGCATCTGAAGCTAAAAAATCCTGGGCTGCAGGCCGAGAAGCATAAACCATGTGCAAATCATTTCTGGAACAGCTGATTATCAAAGTACCATGCCTTCAATACAAGAAATAAACCCTGGCCCCAGGGTAATTTAACTAAGTGTAACAATCTCAAGTTCATGGTCTATGTAGCAGGACATTATCACTTGTGTCTTTTAGATCAGTATTCCACAAACTGTAATAACGCACATACTAATCCCCAAATGGGGCAAATGCTCCCGCCCCCTTTTTCGTGCTTCTCCAACATCCCTGGAATAGTTTTTTATATCATAGCACTAGCCTCATTGTACTGAAGTTATCTATCAGTATGGCTTGCCAGACCATAAATTCCTCCATAACATGGTTTATACCTATATCATCTTTGGTTCATACCTAAATCATCTGAGATGTTGGTAAAATGCAAATTCTGATTCCATAGGTCTGGAATGAAGTCTGGGACTCTATATTTACAACAACCTCCCTCATGGTACTAATATTGCTGATACCAGAGCACATATTAAATAGCAGAGTACTATAGAAACACCACAAGCAAAAGAAAGGCTTCATGTTCTGAATCTGGGTAGCAAAAAGGTAACTAAATCTCAGAAGATAAATTAACAGAGCACAGAGTTGGAAGTTCCCTGCTTCAATCCCTCTCCTACCTTTTCAGAACAGTAAGAAAGGAAATTTGCATCAATTGATCTTAATTTGCTGCCAAATCATCATCAACACAAATTACTAGAGAAATTCAGTAGATAAAAGAATGCTTATTCGTTTGGTAATGGAGCCTAAGTAGGCATCTGTGCTACCCACCCATCACTTGCTTCTCTTGTCATCATCTCTAAGGTACAGTTTAACCAACGTTTCTCCTGTTTCACACATGAGTCCATTTCTATAAGGGAAGTTACAAATAGGAAGTGTAAATATGGATCTGGTATGTGATTTTAAAAGACTGCCTGCCAGTCCTACTCATTCAGCTCCTATTCTCTCTGGTTAATTTATCCTACATGGGGATTCATGTGCATGTCAGGGAATAGTGGAACGGATTGAAACAAAGCCTTCCATTCCAGTTTCACTGCAGATTTCAAGTACCAGTGTGAGATGGCTTGAGTAAAATGCTCCCAGAAGTCTGCATCAGTTCACGTTGGGAAACCTACTCAATTTCAGATATATCAAATGTTTAACAACATGTCACTGTTTGAAACTCGACTGCTTCTATGGTCTCACAGGGTCGTTCTGGTGCTCTGTTCCTTTTTCCACAGATAGTAATATTATTCCTATTATTCTGCTTGTCAGCCAGACTTGTGCTGCGTCATAGATGGAATTTTACTAAAATTTACTTATGTGACCTATGTTCTAAGCATAATGAGATTAGTGCTTTATTAGGTAGTGAGCCCCAGAAGCACTGATGGAATGTCTTAGAAGTGTAGAAGTCTGGTCCATATCCTAGATCTGTTGCATTGGAGTCTCTTGCCAATTAAAAAAAACTCCCACAGTTGATTCCATGGCAGACTCATATTTGAGAACCCCTGGATTAGACATAATAAGATTTTCTAAGAATATGTGTTTTGGATACTGAAATTGAAGGCAGAGGATTTTCTTTTCGCAAGAGCTATAAGACCAAAGTAGATATTGGACGACATTTTATAAGCAGTCTAGGACTGAGAGTTTAAGGTCAGGATTGGCATTCTGCAGATACTTTACCCTGCTAGAACACATTCAAAGCAAAAGTGATAAAATCTTATAGCACATTAATATAGAGAAGCTATCCAATCTTCTACCTGCAGGACATAGAAAATGGTGATAAGCAAATAAAGACCATTCCTGATGACCAAACTAAAGTTCCTTTACAATGGCCTTCCAGGTTTTTTGTGCTGATTAAATGATTGATGTGGATAAAAATCTCTTGCACAGGGCAAAACATATAGCTGGTGCACACTGAATGTTATTTCCCTTTCACATATTTAAAGGCAAAAAAATTAAATGCAAATGAAAGTCAAACTAGATCCAGAATTCTGAACTGCATCAACATGACCAACCAGGAGTAAGTAATAATACACAGCACGTCAGCCTATATTTAAGACCATAGTGAGCACAGAGGCTAGGGAGTCCCTGACCCTAATTAAGCTTTTAACTTCATTTCTGTTTCCCTGTTGTGCAGAAATGGCTGATCAAAATTAGGTTGCAATATTTTGACGGAAGAATAATGGCTTCCTGACAAAGATTCCTCAAATGCAAATGGAAATGAATATGCTACAGTGAAATTCCAGTAGCACTCTGAGATTACATTTCATCTCTTCAGCTTCAGTTCATTGCAGGTTAGGTTGCTCTAGAAAGAGTAAAAACTACTTGAGTTCAGGAGTTCAAGACCAGCCTGGGCAGCATAGTGAGACCCCCATCTCTACCAAAAAAAAAAAAAAGGGGGGCATGGTGGCCTGCCTATATTCCTGGCTAATCCAGAGGCTGAGGTGAGGGGATTGCTTGAGCCAAGTCAGGAATGTGAGGCTGTGGTGAGCTATGACTGTGCCAGTTCAGCCAGGGCAACAGAGATAAACCCTATCTCTCATAGAAAAAAGAAAAAAAGAAAGAAAAGGAAAGGAAAGGAAGAAAGGAAGAAAAGGAGGTTGAGGAGTGTTGTTTGGCGGTTTTTTTTATTTGGCTGAGGAGTTTTTGAGGAGGAAGAAGCAAGGATGTGTTGTGTAGGAAGAGGTATAAGAAGAAGAAGTGTATTTGTTTAAGCGAAGAAGGAAAAAAAAAAAAAAAAAAAACGTCCAAGCAAGGTATGAAACAAAAAAAAAAATGGCTTGTAGAGGGTCAGGTAAAGTAAAAGAATGTCTGACCTGAAGTGACCCCTTTAGAGGTCTCCTCCTCCTTCTCCCCCTTCTTTTCCTTCTTCCTTCCTATGCCCACCTCCAATATTGAAATGTTTTGCTCCTCTTTAAGTCTTAACTAATACTTAGAATTCCTGGCCTTTCTTGAATTATTACTGAGATTTTTCAGTTACTCTAGAAATAATATTTAGAAACATATATTTCTGGTACCTAATATTTACTGTTTAGAATGTTAGAGCAGAATGTCCCAAAATGCTAGGATCTGCCCTCCAGATGCTTTGTGAAAAGCTGGCTCCTTTATCACCTATGTCTGGGAAATACTACACCGATTTTCCCTTTGGAGCTTCACAAAGCAGGGAGACAAAGCAAAAGTTTACCATTGTTTTACTCATCATTTTACAAATTAATTTGACGATGGAGTCTTTTCTTTAGAAAATATCTCCTGACACGTGATTTGCTTTGCAGAACATGCTTTTGGAAACACTTGTTTAGGTATCAGATAAAGATGGATTAGATTATCAATTCCCCTGTAAGTTATGAGATCTAAATGAATCAGGGCACTACCCTGCTATTTTTACACTCTCTAATAGAAAAGAGCATAATGAAAGTCAAAAAACATTGTTCCATTTTCATACATTTTCAGTATTGTTGTTGAAGAGTATGATGAAATTTCCCAGTGTTATAAGTTGTGTAAAGATGTGCTTTACTGTATTTTTCACTCATCATGTTGAACATTTACTTTATGGCATCTTTCTTTCTTTTAATAAAATTTTTATTTTATGCCAGGTAAAATTTACAGAAATATTATGAAGTAGTACAGAAGTCCCTTGTACATTCTACAGCCGGTTGCCCCTATTATTATTATATAATAGTATGGTATGTTTGTATCAATTAATACAATAATATTGATACATTATTATTAACTGAAGTTCATGCTTTTTCTTCAGATTTTCTCAGTTTTTCCCTAAAGTCCTTTTTCTGTGATAGGATTGCATTCACCTAGTCACATTAATGTAATTCACATTACACCTACTCATATCTTAAAGTTCTTTCAGCTGTGATAATTTCTCAGACATTTCTTGTTTTTTGTGACGGACAATTTTGAGAAGAGTGCTGGTTAGATATTTTGTTGACTGATCCTAAGTGGGGATCCTTCTGGTGCTATTCTTGTTTTGGGGAAGAAGACAGACATAAAATACTATTTTTATCATATCATATTGAGGGTTCATATTAGCAGCATGTCTCATCATTGTTGATGTTAACTGTGATCACATGGCTTGGTATAGTATTTGTCAGGTTTCTTCACTGTACAGCTTTTTGATTTTTTTTTCTCATTTTCCATTCTGTACTCTTTGGAATAAAGCCACTACGCCCAGCTCATATTTAAGAACTGAAAAGTTATGTTCAAATTCCTTAAGGATGAGTATTTATATAAATTATTTAAACTCTTCTGTATGAAATATTTATCTACTCTCCCATATTTACGTATTTATTCAATCATTTATATGAAAATATGAAAAATTGATATTTATTTTATTATTGGGGTTATAACTCAATATTCTTTTTCTCTTGATGCTCAAAATGTTTGGCCACTGGGTCTCTTTCAGTTGTCTTCTATCTCCCTTTAACATACCCCTATCATCGTGAGTGTACACGTGCATGTATGTGTATTTGAGCACTTCCTTACTTTCTGGCACTATGATGGTCCAGGCACATTTTAAATATTTCTGGCACCAGACCTAGAATAACCCATTTTTTTCAAAGAGCCCTTGTTCTTCTTTCTAATGAATGCTATTAGAAACCAAGATCTAGGCACTAGATATGCTTGTTGTACTAGTGTGAGGTTGTTTCCAGGCACTCTCAGCTAACAGAGCATGAAGATAGATGTGTGGGTTCTAAACCTGCATATACACATGTGTGCACATGCACACACACACTTATCTCACTATTGATATTTATATTTAACTATACATGAGTTTATAACGATGTTGATGTTTCTAACCCTAAGCCATTACCATTACTACAATGATCATTTGACTCCCTTGCTCTTGCTTATCTGTAAGTTTCCATTTCAAAAGTGAGAAACCTGGCTCCTATCATCTATCATTTATTTATGAAATGGTTAATTCCAATACCTGTGTATAGTGATTTCAGAATTATTAACCTGTGTCTCCGGGGAGGGGGAGGACTTTATCAATGAGAGTACAGTACTTACATATAGTTTCTTTTACCTTTTCTTTTCTTTCTTCTCTCTCTCTTTTTTTTTTTTTTTTGAGACAGAGCCTTGCTCTGTCTCCAGGCTGGAGTGCAGTGACACTATCTCAGCTCACTGCAACCTCTGCCTCCTGAGTTCAAGCAATTTTCGTGTCTTAGCCACCCAAGTAGCTGGGACTACAGGTGTACACCACCACACCCAGATAATTTTTTGTATTTTTTAAATAGAGATGGGGTTTCACCATGTTGGCCAGGATGGTCTCAATCTCTTGACCTCGTGATCCACCTGCCTCGGCCTCCCAAAGTGCTGGGATTACAGGAATGAGCCACCGTACCCTTTGTTGTCCAGAATCCAAATATTTCTGAAGTACTTAAGCCAGTAGCTTATAGCCCTATCCACCCTAGTGAGGTTGTTTGATATATATGTAATCACATTAGATTCTTTTATCACATTCTTCCTTCCATTCTGGGATTCCTTGATCTCCAAATATGTATGTTTTTAATGTATATATATTAAGATTCACTATTTGTGTTGTACAGTTTGACATATACAGTTTGACAAATGCAAAATAACTCATATGCACCATTTTGGTTTCATACATAATAGTTTCACTACGTTAAAGATTCTCTTGTGCTGCAGCTACTCGACCCTCCCTCCCATCCCCCATCTCTATGCCTTTTCCAGAATATCAAGCAATTGAAATCACGTGGTATGTAAGCCTTTTCATGCTAGCTTCCTTAACTTAGCAATATGTATTTATGATTCATCTATGTCTCTTCATGGCTGAGAGCTCATTTTTTAAAATTATTAAATTATTTTTCGTTGTGTGGATGTGCCATATTTTATATATTCATTTTCCTCTTGAGGACGCCTTGGTTGCTTCTAGATTTTGGCCATTGTGCATACAGCTAAAATAAACATGCACAAGCATGTTTCTACGTGGACGTAAGGTTTCAAATAATGTAGGTAAACATATGAGCAAAATTATAGATTATATGGAAATATTTCATTTAGATTTATAAGACATTGACAGATGCCTTCCACAGTGGCTACACCAGTTGCATTCTCATCAGCAGTGAATGAATTCCTGTTGCTCTACAGCATTTGGTGATGTTGGATTTTAGCCATTCTAACAGATGTTTTGTGATACCTCACTGTTATTTTAATTTACAATCTCCTAATGACAAATGATGTTGAGTATATTTTCATATGAATATCTGGTCTGTAAATCTTCTCTAGTGAGTTATCGCTCAGATCTTATGCCCATTTTCAATTGGCTGGTTATTTTCTTCTTGTTCAGTTTTATACATAAATTTTAATATAAGTCCTTTATCAGATATATATTTTGCAAATATTTCTACCCATCTACGGTTTGCATTTTACTTTTACTATGTTTTATTTACTATGTTTTATTTTAATAAAGTTAAATGTATCAAGTTTTCATGAATTGCATTGTTGGTATTATATTTAACAGCTTATCTCCAAACCGAAGCTGTAGGTGATTTTCTCCTATTTTTTTTTTTTAAGTTTTATAGTTTTGCATTTTACATTTAGGTCTATGATTCATTTTAGTTAATTTTGTGTAAGCTAGAGAGTCTGTCTCCAGGTTCCATTTCTTCTTTGTTTGCATATGGATTCTTCCAACTGTTGAAAAAAACTATCCCTTCTCCATCGAATTGACTTTGCTCTTTGCTCCTTTGTCAAAGAGTTGCCGACAACATTGTGTGGGTCCATTTCTGGATCCTTACACTGTTCCACTTATATATGTGTCTGTTCTTTTGCCAACATCACACTGTCTGCATTACTATATAATAGTATGTAATAAATCAGGTAGTATTGAATCCTCTAACATTTTTTTCTTCAGTATTGTGTTGGCTATTCTAGAATTTTGCCTTTTTTTAAAAACTTCAGAATTAGTTTGTTGATATCCTTGCTGAGATTTTGACCGAGATTATGTTCCACACATAGATCAAAATAGGAAAAATTGATATCTTAAAATATTGAGTCTTATAATCTATAAATGTGGAATATCTCTCATTTATGTAAATGTTTTATTAAAGTTTTGTAGATTTTACATATAAATTTTGTTAGAGTTATACCTATATTCTACTCACATAATACACGTAAATGCTTTATGGATTTGGTGCTATTAAAATGCTCTAGCTTTTAAATTTAAAGTTCTACTTTTACATTACTAGTATTTAGATTTTGTGTTCTAGTCTTGTGTCCTATGACCTTGCCATACTTATTAGTTCCAGATGTTTTTGGTCAGTTATTTGGGATTTGTTTTTACAATTAAGAAAAGAGACAGTTTTATTTCTTCCCAATATTTATGCCTTTATTTTCTTTTCTTATTACACTGTCTAGGACTTCTACTATGATATTGAATAGAAGAGTGAGAGAGAACATCCTTTCCTAGTTACCAATCTTAGAAAGACAGTGTCCAGAGTCTTCTCACTGAATATAATATAAAATGCAGATTGTATATAGATGTTCTTAACCAAGTAGAGGAAATCTCTCATCTTCCAAGTTTGCTGAGTTTTATTTATTTATTTTTTTTTAATGAATGAGTATTTTTAGGACTTTTAAAAATGCTTTTTCTGCATCAATTGATATAATCACATAATTTTTCTTCCTTAATCTGTTCCTTTGATGTATTTCATTGGGTTTCTAATGAAAAACCATCTTTGCATATATGTAATAAATTTCCCTTGGTTTTGGTATATAAGTATTTATCTTTCCCTATTAAGCCAGTAGGGTATCTTTATGAGATCATCATTCTTAGGAATCTAGTGAGGTTGTTAAAGGTAAAGACCATGAAAGTGTGGATGCTTTTCCTAAGACTGAGGCTCCCAGGAGTTTCTGACTCAGTCTAGTCTATGTTCAGACTTCAGTAATTCATCAGAATTGCCATTCCTTGTGTCCACCAGTTAATGCTTCCAGTAGCTTCTGCTCCAGGTGAACAGATCCTATTTGTGACTTTTTGATTTGCCTGCTTCTCCAGAGTTTTAGGAGGCAGCTCACCCTGCAAACTTAGGTGTCTGATGGACCAAAGAAAAAAAAAATCATTAATTTTAATTTATGCAGCTTTTTTCTTGATGTTAGCATGGGAACAATGACTTCTAAATTCTTTACATGTTAAAACTAAAACTGGAAGTATCATTTTTCATTTGAAAACTCATGCCCATTAGTTCTGAGAATTTTTATGTAACATTTGACAATTTCTTACCTTCTATTTCCTATTTTCCTGGAATTTCTTTTACCCAGATGTTAAGCCTCCTAAATTGATCTCCTAATTTTATTTTCTTGTATCCTTTTCTACTGTACCCTGTTTCTCCCTGTGGTGGGTTTAATGGTGGCCTTTACAAAGGTATGTCCATATCATAACCCTCAAAACCTAGAAGTATGACCATATTTGATAAAAGGCTCTTCACAGATGCAATTAAGTGCAAGATTTCAAGATGAGATTATCTTGGATTATCCAGGTGAGTCATAAATTCAGTGACAAATATCCTATTAAGAGACATGCAAGGCCGGGTGTAGCTGCTAACACCTGTAATCCCAGCACTTTGGGAGGCTGAGGTGGGTGGATCACTTGAGGTCAGGAGTTCAAGACTAGCCTGGCCAACATGGTGAAACCCCGTCTCTACTAAATTACAAAACATTAGCCAGGTGTGTCCACTTATAATCCCAGTTACTCAGGAGGCTGCGTCAGGAGAATAGCTTGAACCCAGGAGGCGGAGGTTGCAGTGAGCTGGCTGAGATCATGTCACTGTACTCCGGCCTGGGCAACAGAGTAAATCTCTATCTCGGAAAAAAAAAAAAAAAGACATGCAAAGGAGAGACATAGACATACAGAGAAAAGAGAAGGCCCTGTGAAGATGGAGGCAGAGACTGAAATGGTGCGATCACAAGCAATGGAATTCCCAGAGCCACAAGAATCTACAAGAAGTAAGGATGAATTTGCCTCCAGAGCTTCAGTGGGAGTGGGACCTTGTCAACAGCATGACTGCAGAATTTTAGTCTTTAGAAGTGTGAGGGAAAAAAAAATTTCTGTTGCTTTCAGTCACCAACTTTGGGGAAATTTGTTGCAGGAGCACAAGGAAACTAATAGACTGCCAATCATTCCATTTTAAGTAGTGTTTCTCCAGAGTTATCTTCCAATCCTTCTGTTGATTTTAAATTTCTGCTATCCTGTTTGTAGTGTTCATAGTATTATTATTTCCTGTTTGTCTTTTTTATATAAAGTCTGGTTTCTTTTACTTATGTTAGTTATCTTATTTTAAAGATTTTATATTTACTTCATTGTTTTCTTTCTTTTCTTTTACTTTAAGTGATACATGTGCAGAATGTGCAGATTTGTTACATAGGTATACATGTGCCATGGTGGTTTGCTGCACCTATCAACCAACCATCTAGGTTTTAAGCCCCACATGCATTAGATATTTGTCCTAATGTTCTCTCTCTCCTTGCCCCAAAACCCCAACAGGCCACAGTGTATGATGTTCCCCTCCCTGTGTCCATGTGTTCTCGTTATACAACTCCCACTTATGAGTGAGAACATGCGGTGTTTGGTTTTCTGTTCCTGTGTTAGTTTGCTAAGAATGATGGTTTCTAGCTTCACCCATGCCCCTGCAAAGGACATGAACTCATCCTTTTTT
>NW_016814655.1:1448749-1464918 GCF_001698545.2 Rhinopithecus bieti | reverse complement strand
CCAGAGCTTCAGTGGGAGTGGGACCTTGTCAACAGCATGACTGCAGAATTTTAGTCTTTAGAAGTGTGAGGGAAAAAAAAATTTCTGTTGCTTTCAGTCACCAACTTTGGGGAAATTTGTTGCAGGAGCACAAGGAAACTAATAGACTGCCAATCATTCCATTTTAAGTAGTGTTTCTCCAGAGTTATCTTCCAATCCTTCTGTTGATTTTTAAATTTCTGCTATCCTGTTTGTAGTGTTCATAGTATTATTATTTCCTGTTTGTCTTTTTTATATAAAGTCTGGTTTCTTTTACTTATGTTAGTTATCTTATTTTTAAAGATTTTATATTTACTTCATTGTTTTTCTTTCTTTTCTTTTTACTTTAAGTGATACATGTGCAGAATGTGCAGATTTGTTACATAGGTATACATGTGCCATGGTGGTTTGCTGCACCTATCAACCAACCATCTAGGTTTTAAGCCCCACATGCATTAGATATTTGTCCTAATGTTCTCTCTCTCCTTGCCCCAAAACCCCCAACAGGCCACAGTGTATGATGTTCCCCTCCCTGTGTCCATGTGTTCTCGTTATACAACTCCCACTTATGAGTGAGAACATGCGGTGTTTGGTTTTCTGTTCCTGTGTTAGTTTGCTAAGAATGATGGTTTCTAGCTTCACCCATGCCCCTGCAAAGGACATGAACTCATCCTTTTTTTATGACTACATAGTATTCCATGGTGTATGTGTTCCACATTTTCTTTATCCAGTCTATCATTGATGGGCATTTGCGTTGATTCCAAGTCTTTGCTACTGTAAATAGTGCTGCAAAAAACATATGTGTGCATGTATCTTTATAGTAGAATGGTTTATAATCCTTTGGGTATATACCCAGTAATGAGATTGCTGGGTCAAATGATATTTCTGGTTCTAGATCCTTGAAGAATCGGCACTCTGTCTCTCACAATGGTTGAACTAATTTACACTCCCACCAACAGTGTAAAAGTGCTCCTATTTCTCTACATCCTCACCAGCATCTGTCATTTCCTGACTTTTTTTTTTAGCTTTCAATTTTCATTTATTAGTAAGTATATCGAATATTGTTCCAGAAGTATATCAAATATTGTTCCAGAAGTATATCAAATATTGTTCCAGATTTACACATGGTTATTTTCCACTATGTCAACACACATTAATTTTTATATAATATTCAAATACTTAATTTTCTTGTAACTATTCAAATGAAAAATATTCAACAAAGAATATTAATTTCCTCCTTTTCTTAATTGTTGTGCTGTGTGATCCAAGTCACTTGATCTTTCTGGGTTTGTTTTCTTTAGTATCAATTTACATTACTAGAGTCTTACAACAAAGTTGTGTACTACAATCTCTTAATACTTGTAAATACTTTGCAGTACAAAACTCTGTATTTAAAACATTCCTATTTCCTAATTGCTTAAACACTTAGCTACATTATTTATAGCATTTCCAAGCGATGCTTAAAGAAAATCCATGTAAAACTAACATTCTCAGGAAGAGAATGAGTGGTGCTCCCTAGAGAAGAAAGACCCTCCTACTTATAACATCTACCTTCCTAGTTGAATTATTATTATCATTATTATTATTGTTGTTGTTTTTGAGATGGAGTCTCAGTCTGTCGCCAGGTTAGAGTGCAGTGGCATGATCTTGGCTCACCGCAACATCTCTCTTCCAGGTTCAAGCGACTCTCCTGCCCCAGCCCCTCAAACAGCCAGGACCACAGGTATGTGCCACCATGTGCAGCCAATTTTTGCATTTCTAGTAGAGATGAGGCTTCATCACCTTGGCTAGGATGGTCTCAATCTCCTGACCTCATGATCTGCCCACCTCGGCCTCCCAAAGTGCTGGGACCACAGGCATAAACCATGACGCCCAGCCTGAATATTTTTTTTTAATGATCGCCATTCTAACTGGTGTGAGATGGTATATCATTGTGGTTTTGATCTGCATTTCTCTAATGACCAGTAATGATGAGCTTTTTTTCATATGCTTGTTGGCCACATAAATGTCTTCTTTTAAGAAGTGTCTGTTCATATACTTTACCCACTTTTTGATGGGGTTGTTTTTATTTTTTTTAAAGTACATTTGTTTAAGTTCCTTGTAGATTCTGTGTATTAGACCTTTCTCAGATGGATAAATGGCAAAAATTTTTTCCCATTCTGTTGGTTACTGTTTACTCTGATGATAGTTTCTTTTGCTGTGCAGAAGATCTTTAATTCAATTAGATCCCATTGTCAATTTTGGCTGTTGCAATTGCTTTTGGTGTTTTAGTCATTTGCCCATGTCTATGTCCTGAAAGGTATTCCCTAGGTTTCCTTCTATGGTTTTTATGGTTTTAGGTTTTACACTTAAGTCTTTAATCCATCTTTTGTTAATTTTTCTATATGGTGTAAGGAAGGGGTCCAGTTTCTGTTTTCTGCATATGGCTAGCCCATTTTCCCAGCAATATTAGGGAATCTTTTCCCCATTGCTTGTTTTTGTCAGGTTTGTTAAAGATCAGATGATTGTAGATGTGTGGTGTTATTTCTGAGGCCTCTGTTCTGTTCCAATGGTCTATATATCTGTCTTGGTACCAGTACCATGCTGTTTTGGTTACTGTAGCCTTGTAGTATAATTTGAAGTCAGGTAGTGTGATGCCTCCAGCTTTGTTCTTTTTTCTTAGGATTGTCTTGGCTATAGGGCTCTTTTTTGGTTTCATATGGAATTTAAAGTAGTTTTTTCTAATTCTGTGAAGAAATCCAATGGTAGCTTGATAGAACAGCCTGGAGCCCCAGTGAAACAGAACCATTCACTCCCCTGGAAAGGGGGCTGAAGCCAGGGAGCCAAGTGGTCTCGCTCAGCAGGGCCCACTCCCATGGAGCCCAGAAAGCTAAGAACTACTGACTTGAAATTCTCACTGCCAGCATAGCAGTCTGAAGTTGACCTGATAGGATTGAGCTTGGTGGGGGAGGGGCATCCGTCATTACTGAGGCTTGAATAGGTCATTTTCCCATGACAGTGCTAAGGAGGTCTGGAAGTTTGGACTGGGCAGAACTCACCACAGCATGGCAAAGCAACTGTGGCCAGACTGCCTCTCTAGATGCCTCCTCACTGGGCAGGGCATCTCTGAAAGAAAGGCAGCAGCCTCAGTCAGGGGCTGATAGATAAAACTCCCATCTCCCTGGGACACAGCACCTGGGGGAAGGGTTGGATATGGGCATAGCTTCCATGGTCTTAAACATTCCTGCCTGCTGGCTCTGAAGAGAGCAGTGGATACTGACAAGGAGGATTCTCCCAGTACAGAGCTCGAGCTCTGCTAAGGGACAGACTGCATCCTTAAGTTGGTCCCTGACCCCCGTGCCTCCTGACTGGGAGAGACATCCCAGCAGGGGTCGACAGACACCTCATACAGGAGAGCTCCTGCTGGCATCAGGCCAATGATGTTCTGGGACAAAGCTTCCAGAGGAAGGAGCAGGCAGCAATTTTTGCTGTTCTGCAGGCTCCACTGGTGATACCCAGGCAAACAGGGTCTGGAATGGACCTCCAGCAAACTGCAGCAGACCTGCAGAAGAGGGGCCTGAATGTTAGAAGAAAAACTAACAAACAGAAAGCAATAACGTCAACATCAACAAAAGGACGCCCCACACAAAACCCCATCTGAAGGTCAGCAGCCTCACAGATCAAAGGTAGATAAATCCACAAAGAGGAGGAAAACCAGCACAAAATGCTGAAAATTCCAAAAACCAGAATGCCTCTTCTCCAAGTGATTGCAACTCCTCTCCAGCAAGGACACAAAACTGGATGGAGAATGAGTTTGATGAATTGACAGAAGTAGGCTTCAGAAGGTGGGTAATAACAAACTCCTCTGAGCTAAAGATGCACATTCTAACCTAATGTAGGGAAGCTAAGAGCCTTGATAAAAGGTTGTAAGAACTACTAATTAGAATACTCGGTTTAGAGAAGAACATAAATGACCTGATGGAGTTGAAAAGCACAGCATGAGAACTTCATGAAGCATACACAAGTATGAATAGCCAAATCAATCAAGCAGAAGAAATGATATGAGAGATTGAAGATCAAATTACTGAAATAAGGTGTGAAGATAAGATTAGAGAAAAAAGAATACAAAGGCACAAACAAAGCCTCCAAGAAATACGGGGCTATGTGAGAAAACCAAACCTACGATGGATTGGGGTCCCTGAAAGTGATGGGGAGAATGGAACCAAGCTGAAACTTTGGGATATCATCCAGGAGAACTTCCCCAACCTAGCAAGACAGGCTAACATTCAAATTCGGGAAACACAGAAACACCACTAAGATACTCCTCGAGAGGAGCAACCCCAAGACACATAATTGTCAGATTCACCAAGGTTTCAATGAAGGAGAAAATGTTAAGGGTAGCCAGAAAGAAAGGTCAGGTTACCTACAAAGGGAAGCCCATCAGACTAACAGTGGATCTCTCTGCAGAAACCCTACAACCAGAAGAGAGTCAGGGCCAATATTTAACATTCTTAAAGAAAAGAATTTTCAACCCAGAATTTCATGTCCAGCCAAACTAAGCTTCAAAAACAAAGGAGAAACAAAATCCTTTACATACAAGCAAATGGTGAGAGATTTTGTCACCACCAGACCTGCCTTACAAGAGTTCCTGAAGGAAGCACTAAATATGGAAAGGAAAAACCAGTACCAGCCACTGAAAAACCCCACCAAAGTATAAAGACCAATGACACTATGAAGAAACTGCATCAACTATTGTGCAAAATAACCAGCTATTATCCTGATGACAGGATTAAATTCACACATAACAATATTAACCTTATAAATACAAAGAGAAGTGGGCTGCTGGCACTCCATCCATCAAAAGGTGCCTGTGTCTCTCTGGGTTCTTGCGGGAACCTGATGAAAATGGCTTAATAAAGGGAATTCTTCACAAAGGAGGGGGCCATATGTAAGAGGAGCAACAGGAGTGGTAGAACCTCAGGGATTGAGAACCATACAGTCATTAACACCCCAGGCATGAAGGCACAAAGAAGTGGTCATTGAAACCTGACAGCACCTGAGACCTTCAGTAGAGAGGAGTAGCTGACCTCCAGGGACATGGCGGAGGGGGGCGTAAAAGGTGGTGGAGGAAAAATACTTACCCTTTCTTTTCTTTGCTCTTTGAATCCAGGAATTGGCAAAGGGGAAGCCTGTTTTTTTGAAAAAGTAAAACAAACAGGATAAAGTGGGAATTTGGAAGGAGCTAATGAAAGGATCCAGCACAGCACCCCTCACTCAAAAAGTGTCCCAAGTAAAAGTCGGAAACTCTGATATTGCTCACAGGGTAATCTGGCTTCCCTTATTAGACACATAATTTTTCCTGGCAAATCTAGGAAACACGGTAAAAAATACGACCAAAAGCCTGGGCATCGGACCTGGACAAACGTGAGTTGTTTGGTTCCTTTTTTTACAAACTAGTTGTTGTAACTGAGTGTTATCAAGATTCCCTCCAGGTTAAATGGATCAGAGAGATTTGGTTGTGAGGATTAAACCACCTTTGAAGTAACTTTAATATATTAGGAGCTAAAGAGAGTTGCCCTGACAAAAAAGTTAAAGTTCTTTAAATTAAATGTTTCAATTCTTGTTTTTTTCAAAAAAAACAAAACAAAACAATATTAACCTTAAATGTAAATGGGTTAAATGTTCCAATTAAAAGACACAGACTGGCAAATTGGATAAAGAATCAAGACCCATCAGTGTGCTATATTCAGGAAACCCATCTCATGTGCAAAGGAACACATAGACTCAAAATTAAGGGATGGAGGAATATTCACAAAGCAAATGGAAAGAAAAAAACAAAATAAAACAGGGGTTGCATTCAATCTTCATCTCTGTTAAAACAGACTTTAAACCAACAAAGATGAAAAAAGACAAAGAAGGCCATTACATAATGGTAAAGAGATCAATGCTACAAGAAGAGCTAACTATCCTAAATATATATGCACCCAATACAGGAGCACCTACATTCATAAAACAAGTTCTTAGAGACCTACAAAGAGATTAGATTCCCACACAATAATAGTGGGAGACTTTAATATTCCACTGTCAATATTAGACAGATCAAAGAGACAGAAATTGACAAGATATTCAGGCTTGAACTCAGTTCTGGACCAAGTGGACCTAACAGACATCTACAGAACTCTTCACCCCAAATCAATGGAATATATGTTCTTCTCAACACCACATCACACTTATTCTAAAATCGACCACATAATTTGAAGTAAAACACTCCTCAGCAAATGCGAAAGAATGGAAATCATAACAGTCTCTCAGACCACAGTGCAATCAAATTAGAAGTCAGGATTAAGAAACTCACTCAAAACTGCACAACTACATGGAAACTGAACAATCTGCTCCTGAATGACTATTGGGTGAATAACGAAATGAAGGCAGAAATAAAGAAGTTCTTTGAAACCAATGAGAATGAGGACACAACGTACCAGAGTCTCTGGGACACATTTAAAGCAGTGTTTAGAGTTTAGAGGGAAATTTATGGCACTAAATGCCCACAGCAGGAAATGGGAAAGATCTGAAATCAACACCCTAATATCACAATGAAAAGAACTAGAGAAGCAAGAGCAAACAAATTCAAAGGCTAGCAGAAGACAAGAAATAACTAAGATTAGAACAGAACTGAAGGAGATAGAGACACGAAAAACCCTTCAAAAAATCAATGAATCTGGGAGGTGGTTTTTTGAAAAGATTAATAAAATAGATAGACTGCTAGCCAGACTAATAAAGAAGAAGAGAGAGAGGAATCAAATAGACACAATAAAAATGATAAAGGGGATATCTCCACTAATCCCAAAGGAATACAAACTACCATCAGAGAATACTATAAACACCTCTACACAAATAAACTAGAAAATCTAGAAGAAATGGATAAATTCCTAGACACATACACCCTCCCAAGACTAAACCAGGAAGAAGTCGAATTGTTAATATTATTAACAATAATAAGTTCTGAAATTGAGGCAGTACTTAATACCCTATGAACCAAAAACAAAACAAAACAAAACAAAACTCAGGACCAGACGGATTCACAGCTGGAAACTATTCCAAACAGTAGAAAAAGAGGGACTCCTCCCTAATTCATTTTATGAGGCCAGCATCATCCTGATACCAAAATCTGGCAGAGACACAAGAAAAGATTCCTGACGAACATAGATGCAAAATATTCCTGATGAACCTAGATGCGAAAATCCTCAATATAATACTGGCAAAATGAATCCAGCAGCACATCAGAAAGCTTATCCACCACAGTCAAGTGGGCTCCATCCCTGGGATGCAAGGCTGGTTCAACATATGCAGATCAATAAACATAATCCAGCATATAAACAGAACCAATGACAAAAACCACATGATTATCTCAATAGATGCAGAAAAGGCCTTTGATCAAATTCAACATCCCTTTATACTAAAAACTCTCAATAAACTAGGTATTGATGGAACATATCTCAAAATAATAAGAGCTGTCTATGACAAACCTATAGCCAATATCATACTGAATGGGCAAAAGCTGGAAGCATTCCTTTTGAAAGCCGGCACAAGACAAGGATGCCCTCTCTCACCACTCCTATTCAACATAGTATTGGAAGTTCTGGCTAGGGCAATCAGGCAAAAGAAAGAAATAAAGTGTATTCAAATAGGAAGAGAAAAGGTCAAATTGTCTCTGTTTGCAGATGACATGATTGTATATATTATAAAATTCCATCGTCTTAGCCCCAAAACTCCTTGAGGTGATAAGCAACTTCAGCAAAGTCTCAAGATACAAAATCAATGTGCAAATATCACCAGCATTCCTATATACCAATAATAGACAGAGAGCCAAATCATGAGTGAACTTCCATTCACAAATGCTGCAAAGAGAATAAAATACCTAGGAACACAGCTTACAAGGGACGTGAAGGACCTCTTCAAGGAGAACTACAAACCACTGCTCAAGGAAATGAGAGGACACGAACAAATGGAGAAACATTCCATCCTCAAAAGAATCAATATCGTGAAAATAGCCATACTGCCCAAAGTAATTTATAGATTCATTTTGTTTTTAAATGATGCTTAATAATTATACCTGTTTATGGAGTACACTGTTATGTTTCAACACATGTATACACTGCATAATGATCAAATCAGGGAAATGAATGTATCTATCAACTCAACTACTTGCCATTTCTGATGAAAATACTCATCACTAAAGTATATAAAATTAAAGATATCATTTGGATAAAATTATCTCTTCTAGCAATTTTGAAATACACAATACATTATTAACAATTATCTTATTTTAGAACTTACCTTTTATTTATCCAATGACCATTTGTTTCTTTTTAATTGGTTATTTTGTATCTTTCTTCCTCACTCAAATATCTGCTGTGATTTAGTGTCTATTCATATACAGTAAGTCACTGAAAAGCTGATTGGAAGATCCATATTTGTTGATAGTAGGTCTGATTGTTGGCTGATCAGGGAGCTGTTTTATTGGAGAAACCTGAATGACATTGGGTGGAATATTTTTGAGGGGACTAATCACTTACTCCAGAGGAGAATTCTATAATCCTCTTACCAGAGACATCTTACTGCCTCAGAACCAGTATTCTGTAGATTGAACAAAAGAAGGAGAATGGAGGTCATACTTATTTATATACGGAGTGTTAGCTAATCCCTAATTGTCAGTGAACTATGTCACTCTGTCCTCCAGTGCTGGGCTTCCATGTATCTTCAAAGACTTTCCAGTTATTATTCTCCAGGGAATTCTCACCAGCCTGGAAAGAGTAGGTATGTTTGCCTAACTGAAGAGAAAGAGGGTATCTCTGGTAGTTTAATAGCTTCTCTTATAATCTTTTAGGAGTTCATTTTGTTTTGTCACATTTTTAAGCGTTTCCAAACACTACTGTATCCAGGACTTTTCCTGGATACTGAGCATGATTAAGCTTCATTTTGTTGACATCATTCCACAGTAGGCACTTATGTTTCAACTTTCTCCTTTCTGTTTAATCATTTTGCATTTTTCCCATCTACCTAAAACTCTCTAAATTGCTTAATTGCTGTGGTCTACTCTCCCATTCCATTAGATGTGTGGGGTTCATAGCTTTAACTAAAATGTATTTGTCCCTTTCTATTGTTTCATTAGCAGAGTTGTATACAAAAATGTGTGTGTTAAGTCTTCCATATAATGCAAAGATGTGCAATGTAATTGTGGCAGAGAGGATACTGTACCCCTTGCAAAGATGTCTATGTCCTAATCTCCAGAACCTGTCAATGGGTTACTTTACATAGAAAAAAAGAATCTGCAAATGTGATTACAGTAAAGGTCTTGAGATGGGAGGATAAACTTGAATTATGCAGGTATCAGAGAAGAAGGTGTGGTAACAGAAACAGAAATGGGAGAGAGAAAGAAGGAGAAACAGGGAGAGAGAGGGAGAGGGAGGAACAGGGAGAGAGGGAGGGAGGTCGAGAGAGAGGGAGAGAGGGAGGGAGAAGGAGAGAAAGAGAGAAAGAGAGACAGAGAGAGAGAGACAGAGAGAGAGAAAGATGCTACCACTGGCTTGGCTTTGAAATTGGAGAAAGGAACCACAGACAAGGAATGCAGGTGTTCTCTAGAAGCTCAAAAACAGCAAGAAAACAGATTGTCCCTGAAGCTACAGAGAGAATGTAGTTCTGCCAATATCTTGATTTTAGCCTGTAAGACTCATTTCAAACTTTTGACCTCCATAACTGTAACATAATAAACTCATGTTGTTTTAAGCCACCAAGTTTGTGATAATTTGTTACTTCTGAAATAAGAAACTAATCAGTAATATTAACTTTTTAAAAGGCTGTCTTAAAAAATAATATATATCCACACAATTCTGTATTTGCTTAAAATCTATACTCAACCAAATACACAGATATATCTACAAATACCTGCATATACATAAAATAAGAAAGAAGGTCAGAATTTTATTAATCAAGATAATAATGTACTGAACTGTGAGTTTATGCAGAGTTAAATGGAATTTTAATTTCATTCTTTTTTTCTTTGTAATTTTAGACAGCCAATAATGAGCAGAATTAGTTTTTCAATTGAAATCTAATGAAAAAAAATTCATCAAAGTTCTTACTTTAAAACATAATGGTGTTCCTCACTAATAGAGGCAGGTCATTTACGTCAATCATAAATAACTCTTAATTGTACAGTCTGGAGAACAATTACACAGAATCTAGGACAAATGACTTGAACATACATAACTGAAGGACTTATACAAAGAGAATATCTTTGAAGAAGTACAGATATACACATTTAGCACAAAGCCACTAATGTCCACATGTAGTCAATGCTTAATGAAATCTTTAACACACTGTTGTCCTATGCTAGGGAAGACTAGCAAATACTGTGTTTCAATGCCTCCATTTTTCCACTTTGTTCCCATGGTATCAATGCAATTCACATATCAATAATGCATCTTGGTCTTGATTAGGCCATGTCTCATTATTTCCGTGTCTTTTCGACTTCAATGTGTCTGCCCAGAACTCAGTTGATGTGAAAATGTTCACACGTGCTGAGGCAGTACTGTATGTTCACTTTGCTCCCCTCTGAATTTTTTATTTTAGATGAGAATTGAGGCTGACTGAGATTGAGTAACTTGCCTGAGGTCATCCTACTAATGAAGGGGGAGACTAAGATTTGAATCCAGGCAGTTAAAGTTTAGAGCATGAAGAAAGAAAGATGATAAGGAGGATGGAAGTAAATTGTGGAAAAGCTCTTGGAGATACTGCATTAAACCTTAAATAATAGGATTTTGAGATTAAAGGGGTATCTTCTATTGAAACCAGTTTTCTGCAGATCCCTGAAGCCACACATCACAGACCAGACACTACTCCACCAGTACTTGGAAATGAATGAGTTGGAGAATTCTGTGATTCTAGATGGTCTGTACTCCAGCTTAGGAGCTGAATATTCAACTCCATCCTAGCATACTTGAGTTTAAGACAAGATTACAATCATTTGAGAAGGATTTCTTGCTTTGAGGGGATGAAGGAACCACCTCCCTCTCAAAGAAAATTTGATTTTAACTTAGCATTACGCAGTCACAGGAGTTCTAAAAGTTTAGAATTAGTTCTTCCTTGCCTGGTCATTTCTCCAAAAGTTTGGCTTTACAGCAAATAGACATTCTTATTTGATGGAATAACTTGAGAATAAAACACAGACTTTTTGGCTTTGTTTTCGCATATCAGGTTTTCTAGTTAGATTGAACGATGGCAACGTCACTGTAAAATTTCCTTCTTACAAACATTTCTCATGTAGTAAAAGAAACTGAAATCACTGATTCATTTTGACCATTAAACATGACACTTCTACTTCTAAAGGGTTTATCATGCAGATACAGATTTACACAATGTGTTAAGAATTTAAACAAACTAGGTTAAATGAAGCAAAATAAATCTTGCCCTGAGGCCAATTTGTATGAGCAACAAATTCATAATGCAGTATAAATTGGGTGATCATGTCTCTTGTGTCCCAATGTAAGAGGTCTGAACCAAGAGAAAGAGGGTGACAAAATTTACTAGCTGAATAGGCCAAGGTTGTAGATCAAAATTACAGGCAGATTTAAGGCTTCAGGATATTCCTATTTTCACCCAGACTCTTGGTGAACAACATGTTTTTAGTAGCTCATGTCCAAATTAATAAAGTATTTATTTTATGTTTTATTTTATTTTGTGTTTTTGCATATATGATAAGTAGAACATATCGATGACCTTGAAATCCTCCTTGTCCTCTATTCCGTTTCCATCCTCAGCCCTTTCCAGGGCCAATTGCCAGCACAGAGGGTAGGCATGCTCCCAGTCCACATTCTGGTATTTTAGCAGGTGGATGCTTTCTTGACATTTCTTTTTCATACACCCACATTTAATCCATTGGTATATCCTGTTGGCTGTAGCTAAAATACATTCGGACTTTGAGCACTTCTTACCAGCTCTTATATCAGATCATGTTACTACTCTCACCATCATAGGACCTTTGCCCTGTGAGTTACCTGACAGCCTCTTTGGTATTATTATTCCAAGAGGTAATTACTTTTCAACAGAAGAAACTTGTACTTGGAGATTAACACGTTTCCATATTCTAAAAGAAAGTGACTTAATGGACCAGTATCACACTGCCTTGCACACTTTGGTTCCCTATCAGTCATTGTGTAGAAGCAGTGCTTTCTGCTCCATGCCCCTCAATTTTTACCATGGAGACACCTGCCCGAGGAAAAAGGAAATCTCTCCTGTAGATGACAAACATGGCATTTCTATGACCTTAAAAGAGTCTTATTTCCCACTACAATTAGCAGCTCACTCTGGAATGAGAAGGAGGCTGGCTGATTAGTGGCATGGCTGTCACATGATGCTTATCATCAGGATGGGGACATCACAGTCATCAAACATTTTCTGCCATCTCACTCCAAATAGGGTTGACTCCATTTTCTTCCCTAGCTGTATTTTAGCCATTCAATCTATACCCACATATCCTTATTATAGCTCTCACTCATAATACACTAAATCCTTCAGGGATTCTCTCCTTTTTCTTTGTTTCATCTTTGTCAGTTTCTTGCAGAATGAAGTTTGGGACACTCCTAGATATGTATGATAAATAATTAAAGTTGACAAAGCCCCCTTTACTTTCCCTGTGGGTGTGTATTGTGGGGTGTGTGTGTGTGTGTGTGTGTGCATTTTCCAATAAAATTTCAGATAGAACAGTGTCACTGACTCTCCCATCTTAATAGTGCTTTTTTTTTTTTCTATCATTGGATGAGATGGGTTATTACTCTTAGGATTATTATTTTGGAAAGTAGGTAATCTTCCTTTAGAAGGAAAGAACAAAAGAAAGACAAATCAAATCAAACACAAACCTCTGGGCTCTATTATGGCATTAGGCTTTATGTCCCAGAGCAGGTCGGAGCATACCTTTGATATATGAAAATTTGTCATTCCTGGGTACATTTCATTTACTGAAATGCTGTTTGAGAGCAACTTTATTAAAGATGCAAGACACTGGTACAATGCCGCTTTATTTTGTGTCACTGCTTTCATATAAAATCCTCTCTCCAAACACGTTGGAGAATTAAATAATACAAGACAGGAGAGAGTGTTCTTTATAAATTATACAACACTATGGCATAAAGAATAATTTAAAGAATCGCTTAGAGAACCAATAGCTAAGGCTTAGAGAAATGGAAAGAAATAGGAGGAATTTTTAGATTTTTTTTTTCCGTCCATAGGTTATGGGGAGTGTTTGAAGTAGTGAAGAAAAATAGAATTCCTGGTAGAACACGGGGCCAACATTTTATTACCAAGAAATGCAACCTTCTCATGATTTTCCTTCCACTGCATCACTTTCTAAGTCTTCCCTAGTGCTTTTATTTTGCGAAGAACATACGAGTAATGTTCATAGATACTGGTTTTCTATTATAATTTAAATTACTTGAAAGTCCTAAAGTTTAGGGTTATCATCCACATATAAAAGTGAAAATCACAGAGGTAAAATGACCTATACAAGTGGTCACACAACTGTCAAACAGCAAATCCTTAAGGCAAATCCAGGTTTAAATGAATCCAAAGCCTGGTGCTTGTTACAACTCCAATGAACTTAGCAAGAACTAGAATTAACGAGTCATATCTCTCATTGAGTATATTCCTATAATTTTCCAACAATGCTATGCAGGCAAGCACTCTCAATCTTTGTTCTAACATGACTCAAGGACCTTAATTCATGAAGACAAAAGTAGCTAGAATTGTATGAACCTTAAGTAGAAGGCCTATACACAATTTTCATTGTCCTAGAGCACTTTCTATTTCTATGCTCTTACATTAACAATTGCGGAGCATTGGGAAATATACTTTTTCATCAGATATACTGAGGTGATATCATCTTTCATATCAGGACCTGGAATAAACCTGAACAGGTGACATGACAAATACTGTATTCATTTTCCTCTTTTTCCTTGCCGGTAAGAACCCCAGTGTTGTTCTGGACAAGAATGTGCTCACTTTCAAATCATGGATTGATCTATGATAACAAAAAATGTTCTGGTTTGCAGTTTGCCATCCTCTCTTGTCCCAGGGAGAATGCATAAGTCTCAGTCTTGCCCAATGAGACTAAACTGAACTCTGTAAGCACTGCCCTCCTTTATGTTTTCATTAGTCCTGCTCTAAATGTGGCTGTGATGACTAGAGCTGCAACATTCATTTTGCAACCATGTTCCTGCAAGCAGAAGAGTGAAGGTAATATGCCAAAGACTGAAAATAAAGAAAGGATCTGGACTTCAAAGATATCATCAACAGCTGCTAACCTCTAAATATTTGATATGTGAAAAAAAATTCTTATTTGTTTAAGGTACTGTTAGTTTGGTTTTTGTTGTAATTTACAATTGAATTCAGTCTCAACAGATAATTATAAACAATCCCAGTAGACACATGAACATGAGAAAGAGGGTTAGGGTTGAGTTGTAGAGAGATAAATGCACGGCTAAAGGGCAAGAGAAGAATTCCTTCCATGATCATACTTTTGGACAAGGTTGCACTTCTCTGTGACATCTAAACTGTGGGTGTCACTACCAAGGCCGTACATGGTTTCTAAAGGCCGGTTAATGAAGCAGCCATAAACATCACTTATCTAACGCACAGAATTGCTGCCTTATCCCTTTGACCATATGTGACTGGGCACAAGTGTTGGTGTGCATTTTTACACAAAGCTTTGTACAGGTCAAGACCTGATACAAGTAAGACATTTGGGTTCTATCTCTGGTTATTCTACTTGCTAGATGAATATATTAGTCAGGATAGGCTAGATTGTGCTGCAATAAAACAATAAGTGTTGGATGGCTGAATAGGAACAGCTCCCAGTGTGAATGACACAGAAGATGGGTGATTTCTCCATTTCCAACAGAGGTACCGGGTTCATCTCATTGGGGCGTGTTGGACAGTGGGTGCAGGACAGTGGGTGCAGCCCACCAAACAAGAGCCAAAGCAGGGTGAGGCATCGCCTCACACAGGAAGCGCAAGGGGTAAGGGAATTCCCTTTCCTAGCCAAGGGAAACCAAGACACACAGCACCTGGAAAATCAGGCCACTCCCACCCTAATACTGCTTTTTTCCAAGGGTCTTAGCAAACTGCACACCAGGAGATTATATCCTGTGCCTGGATCAGAGGGTCCTACACCCACGGGGCCTCCCTTATTGCCAGCACAGCAGTCTGAGATCTAACGGCAATGCAGCAGCACGACTTGGGGAGGGGCGCCTGCCACTGCTGAGGCTTGAGTAGGTAAACAAAGCAGCAGGAAGCTTGAACTGGGTGGAGCCCAGCACAGCTCAAGGAGGCCTGCCAGCCTCTGTAGACTCCACCTCTGGGGTCAGGGCATAGCCAAACAAAAGGCAGCAGACACCTCCACAGATTTAAATGTCCCTGTCTGAGCTTTGAAGAGAGTAGTGGTTCCCCCAGCACGGAGTTTGAGATCTAAGAACGGACAGACTGCCTCCTCAAGTGGATTCCTGACCCCTGAGTAGCCTAACTGGGAGTCACTCCCCAGTGGGGCAGACTGACACCTCACACGGCCGGGTGCCCCTCTGAGATGAAGCTTCCAGAGGAACGATCAGGCAGCAACATTGGCTGTTCAGCAATATTCACTCTTCTGCAGCCTTGGCTGGTGATACCCAGGCAAACAGGGTCTGGAGTGGACCTCAAGCAAACTCCAACAGACCTGCAGCTGAGGGTCCTGACTGCTAGAAAGAAAACTAACATACAGAAAGGACATCCACACCAAAACCCCATCTGTACATCAGCATCATCAAAGACCAAAGGTAGATAAAACCACAAAGATGGGGAAAAAACAGAGCAGAAAAGCTGAAAATTCTAAAAATCAGAGCACCTCTCCCTCTCCAAAGGAATGCAGCTCCTCACCAGCAATGGAACAAAGCTGGAGGGAGAATGACTATGACGAGTTGAGAGAAGAAGGCTTCCGATGATCAACCTTATCAGAGCTAAAGGAGGAAGTTTGAACCCATCGCAAAGAAGCTGAAAACATTGAAAAAAGATTAGACGAATGGCTAACTAGAATAACCAATGTAGAGAAGTCCTTAAATGAACTGATGGAGCTGAAAACCATGGCA
>NW_016814655.1:1435432-1447058 GCF_001698545.2 Rhinopithecus bieti | reverse complement strand
AAAAGAACTAGAGAAGCAAGAGCAAATACATTCAAAAGTTTGCAGAAGGCAAGAAATAACTAAGATCAGAGCAGAACTGAAGGAGATAGAGACATGAAAAAACCTTCAAAAAATCAATGAATCCAGGAGCTGGTTTTTTGAAAAGATCAACAAAATTGATAGACCACTATCAAGATTAATAAAGAAGAAGAGAGATGAATAAAAAAGATGCAATAAAAAATGATAAAGGGAATATCACCACCAACCCCACAGAAATACAAACTACCATCAGAGAATACTATAAACACCTCTACACAAATAAACTAGAAAACCTAGAAGAAATGGATAAATTCCTGGACACATACACTCTCACAAGACTAAACCAGGAAGAAGTTGAAACCCTGAATAGACCAATAACAGGCTCTGAAATCGAGGCAATAATTAACAGCCTATCAACCAAAAAAAAGTCCAGGATCAGATGGATTCACAGCCAAATTCTACCAGAGGTACAAGAAGGAGCTGGTACCATTCCTTCTGAAACTATTCCAATCAATAGAAAAAGGATGAGTTCGTGTCCTTTGTAGGGACATGGATGCAGCTGGAAAACATCATTCTTAGCAAACTATCGCAAGAACAGAAAACCAAACCCTGCATGTTCTCACTCATAGATGGGAACTGAACAATAAGAACACTTGGACACAGGAAGAGGAACATCACACACCAGGGCCTGTTGTGTGGTGACAGGAGTGGGGAGGGATAGCATTAAGGAGATATACCTAATGTAAATGACAAGTTAATGGGTGCAGCACACCAACAGGGCACACATGAACATACGTAACAAACCTGCACATTGTGCACATGTACCCTAGAACTTAAAGTATAATAATAAATAAACAAACAAGAAATGCTAAAAATAAAATAAAATAAACAATTTCCAGGTTTCAGTGGCTTAAAACATTAAAAAGTGTATTGTTTGCTCTCAGTACTTGCCCATTATGAGTCAGCTAGGAGGCTTTGCTCTAACTTGTCCTCACTCAGGGACTGAGCCAGAGGGATGTTGCATCTCCCTGCTTTCATGTTTTCCCCGATAGAAAATGGGTACAAAACTTACACATGACTTTTAATGCTTCTAAATGAAAGTAACCCATATTACTTTTGCTAAATTTTCATTGGACAAAACAAGTCACATGACCACACAGATACTCCTGAAAGCAAGAAAATAATAATACTATCATGAAACTTCAAGGGAGAATAGAAAATGTTTGGTACAATGCACACAGTGACTCTAAATGTGTTATTTCCCTTCTCTGCACACTCCTTTTCTTCATCTCTAGCAAAATATATATATATATATATTTAAATTCTTCCTTGACTACTGTAAGCACACATGATCCTGAAAATGGCTTAGTTTGACTCTTCACCTTTTGCTCACTAAGCGTTGAAGCTAAACTAAGCAGCTACTTGCCATTAGAGAGACAAAGCCTGAGCAAACTTTTACACTTTCAGCTCTCTGCAATTGAAAAGAGTGCGGACAGCTAGTAAAAGAACATGAGGTATGGAAATCTATACCTTCTATGCTGCATGCAATTAGTGAAATATAATATTTTTGCCTAAACCCTGTATCTCTGGCTTTCTATTATATGAAAGCAACAAAACAATTAATATTTTAAACTCTTAGTATGTCGTCTGCAGAACACTAGTTGGCAAAGTGTACTCTTCAAATATGCTGGGTAAATAGCATGGGGTAACCCAAGGGAGCAAAGAAGAGTGGATTGTGTTCTAAATTAGAGATGAGGACCGGATATGTCCTGAAGGCAAAGAGTTTGTGAACACTTTTCTTAAAAGCTCAGCAGGAATTCTTTTTCCTAAAGAACACTTGTAGCTGCCATTACCTTTGCCTAAACTCCTGCAATTTAGTAAGGAAAGAGAGCCTACATCTAATGTTGAAATAATGTGCTACCATTAACCACAGAATGAAGAAATAACCTCTAGCTTTTTGATACTTTTTTTTGCCATTCTTCAAAAAAAGGTTCTGTGAACTTCTCATGCAAAATCTCACTGCTCTTCCAACACAAAAGTGATTTACGAAAAATGGGCTTATGAGTGACTCTGTTCTTAAAGTTTCATATTGAGGAGCTGTGCCTTCAGACCAACTTCTTAACTGCCAAAACTTGAGGCAAGAGTTCTGAAGCAGCAACTTCAACTGGACCAAACTTTGTTACTAACATGACCTGATATTTTCTATATTTTGCCTCAGGGAAAATGAAATTATCATCTACATGTTTACAGGGCATGAGATAACAACCTGAACTTAACATTGACATTTTTAGGTTGGAATTATTCACCTTTTTTGTTTGTTTTCTTAATCTGAGAAGTTAAGCAGAAAAGCCTAGAATGATTGTACCTCTACACTTTTATGTTAAGAGCTCATCCTTGCCTTTCTCCTCAGTTAAACATAAGGGATGCTTCCAAATGTGACAAAGCTGCCAAAATGGTGATGAATATTGCTTTCAGGGTTGATAAAACAATCTCTTGATATCATCAGCCAACAAATCACTGAACACCTTGAATGCAATTTGTATTATGTAGGGTTTTATTTGTTTCAATTTACAATGAATTGAGTTTTTCAGAGGGGGAATGAAAGTAAGAATTGGTTTATTATGAAAGAACCATGCTGGGAACAGAAAAGAGAGAGTCTCATCCAATCTTTGGTCTTTACTGTATGCTCATTGGAGAATAACAGTTTGTTCTTAATACAGTATTCAGCAGAACAGGATTAGAGATGAGGAGTCCCTAGTCGGTGGCCTGTTAGGAAGTGGGCTGCACAGCAGGAGGTGAGTGGCAGGCTAGTGAGCAAAGCTTCATCTGTATTTACAGCCACTCCTCATTGCTTGTATTACTGCCTAAGCACAGCCTCCTGTCAGAGCAGTGGTGACATTAGATTCTCTTAAGAGTACGAACCCTACTGTGAACTGCACATGCGAGGAATGTGCACTAGGTCTCATAAGGAGCTAAGTTGTGAGCTCCTTATGAGAATCTAATGCCTGGTGATCTGTCACTGTCTCCCATCACCCCCCGATGGGACCAACTAGTGGCAGAAAAACAAGCTCAGGGTTCCCGCTGATTCTACATTATGGTGAGTTGTATAATTATTTCATTATATATTACAACGTAATAATAATAGAAATAAAGTGCACAATAAATGTAATGCACTTGAATCATCCTGAAACCATCCCCCATGACCTGCCCTCCTGGTCCTTGAAAAAACTGTCTTTCATGAAATCGGTCCTTGGTGCCAAAAAGGTTGGGGACTGCTGTTATAGATTAAGAATGGAAGAGATGAACTCTTGATGAGCAAGACCCCATGACAGCAATGCTGATTAAGAATGGCGTAAGGTAGGTGGCTCACGCCTGTAATCCAAGCACTTTGGGAGGTGGAGGTGGGCGGATCATGAGATCAGGAGTTTGAGACCATCCTGGCCAACATAGTGAAACCCTGTCTCTACTAAAAATACAAAAATTGCTGGGTGTGGTGTTGCGTGCCTGTAATCCCAGCTACTCAGGAGGCTGAGGCAGGAGAATTGCTTGAACTTGGGAAGCGGAGGTTGCATTGAGCTGAGATGGGGCCACTGCAGTCCAGCCCAGGTAACAGTGCAAGACTCTGTCTCAAAAAAAAAAAAAAAAAAAAAAAAAAAGAGAGAGAGAGAGAATGGCACAAGGTATAGCCTAACGTCGTTCTTAACTTGCCTAAGTTAATTGAGCCTAAGCTGTTGTCCTGAGGCTAACGAACAACTTCTCTTTCGCTACTCTTTCTGTTGCCAACCAGTTGGATCGCTCTCCCTAGAATCCCCCAAGTCCTCAAAATTTAGTATTCTTATTTCTTTTAAATTCCATCTAAGGTCCCCCTATGTCCTATGTGATATACTCTTCCTGGATGATGTCATGCTCCCTTCCATTTTGAGACCCCTGAGGGACATACAAATAAATAGTTCAAGGTAAGCATGTTAAAAACAAAATGTATTGTATTTTGTATATTTATACTTTATTTATTGTTTCATAAATTGTTGCCATCAAAAGTGCAAGCTAGAAACCCACATGAATATCCTTGATTGAATATAAGTAGTTAAAGCGTAGATTCACTCTCCAAATCTCTAAAAGCTTTAATATTAAAAATCTTTTCTTTCTCTCTCAACTCTACTTTCTACCAATATCTTGCCTTTATTCAAACTTCATGCTTTATTACTTGGATTACTAAAATAATTGTCCAGTTGTTCTTACCGCCATTCATCACTATGGAGTATGGATAAAAGCCATAGTCTACACCGTGGCATATGTTGTGAACATTTGGAAACACAAATCTGTTTCTATAGCTTCCCTACATAAAAGTATTATTTGTCTTTCCAATGCTTTCAAGATGAAGTTTAAATTCATTAGTTTATCATATAAAAAGGATTTTGTAGTAAATACAAACATGATCCCTGTTTTCATGGCTAGAGTTTAGTGGGGTGTGTGAGGGGCAGCAGGCAAGTAATTCAAAAGTTACCTTTCAGTGTGATGATGTGTGCTGATAAAGACCTGCATTTGTGCTATGGGAGAATAGCAAATAAACCTCTAAATCAGGCTGGAGGTTAGGAGGTGAAATTTGGAGGAGGTAATGCTTTAGCTGAGTTTTATAAAGTGAGCAGGGACTGGTTACATGGAGAACAGACACAAGGCATACAGTACTTAGTATATGGTAGGTGTTTGCTAAAATAAATGCTTGTAGGCTAAAATGCGTATGTAGGCATGCATGCATTATTTCACACTATATCATGGATGTTTATCTGGATTGAACAGGTCATCCACCAAACACTTATGAGATGTGACTACTCCAGATCTCAGCTGGAAAAGGTGAAAGCTAGATTCAATAATCTATATTATTGAAATGTTTGAATCTCAGAAGAGTAAATGTTAACCTGAGTAGCAGACATTTATTTTCAGGTAGAGATGGACAATCCAAACACGGATAATTGAAACAACCCACAAGGATTCTTATTAATTCATTGGGACTTTCCTCTTAAGCAATGGAGGTCTGGAATCAGTTCCAAACTATATACCAACTCCCTGTCATTCTGCAGGAAGTAATTTCAGAGTTCTCCAGCATGGGTCTCATTACCTATCAAGCACAGCCACAGTATGACAACTTCCTCTTCCAATGTCTTAGAATATTGCATTGCTCTCCTGGGAGATGTGTATTATCCGTGGCATGCTGAATATTTGATTTCTCAACTAGAATCTTCAGCATTTATGGGCAGAAGCTGAAGAATATAAGAGGTCAAACATTTACATGAATTTCCTAGGGTTAAAAGTTGGTTTTGGTATGAAATATAAAATATACTGTCCTGATAATGTTTCCTTCATTATCCACATCTGCCGTTTGTGGCATTTATGTATGGTGGGTTTGTTGTTGTTTTGTTTTGTTTTGTTTTACTAGAGGGCTGAAATCAGAAGAAAATGTGAAATGCTGAAAGAAAAAAGAGATTTCTTTGAGCTTCATAAATCTTGGACAAAAGTGAATCCCTGTGAGACTACTTTATGTCCCTTATCTAGCTCATTGGCTGTACAGGTGAAAATAAAATTTCCCAAGTGGTTTGATTAGACTGCATAAAACGCTCTAGGACTCTAATGGGCCAGACAATTCCAAAGGGAGTCAATAATATAAGATTCAGTTTGATCTGTTACAAGAAGGTTGTTTTGCTTCTTTATTAACATAGCTACCTCCTTTTAGGACTCTTTATAACTAACCAACAAGAGATAGTGTCCTCAGCTCTGGTCTTCTCTAATATGGCCGAATTCCTCCATGTTTCCCTAAATTGGTTATTGTCTATCAAATTCCTGTTACCTTTATGGAATTAGTACACCACTTATAAAATGTGCTCCATACTGAAGTAAAATCTAGGAAGCACACTGAAGCTGCCTGTTTCTGCTTCTCTCTTCTGCCTAGTGAGTGGTGACAGTGTCTTGGTATCTTCATTTACTTGTCAATAAGAGAGTTATACCCAGCACAAACCACCTTCTCCAGAGAGCAATCAAGTTGGACTAAGTAATATTTGTAAAGGACATCTAGGATTCAAAAAAAATAAAGTTTATTATTACAGATTTTGATTAAGAACAACAAACACATAGAGAAAATTCATTCTATGTCTGTTCGATATTAAAAACAATGACAGCCATAAGTAAATGTTGAGCAATATTTCCTCGATATGAAGGGGTGGGAGGGAAGAACACAGTGAGGTTAACTGCTTTTAACATTTTTTTGTCCTTTTATAACCCCGAAAGGTGGCATTTCTCATTAAAATGCCATATTTCATTGTGTTGGTACATAATGGGAACTAAGTCCTTCTAGTACATTTTTTAATATAAAGCCATGAGAATTTAAGACTTAATGCCAGCTTGCTTTGACTTTTCAATCATTCAAGACATATTCTTAATGTTATTTGTCTTAGCACCTTTAGAAATGCAGCTCGGTGCTTCTTTCAAAGATATAACTGAAGAAATTATATCACCCCTTCTACTGAAGTCTTAAAGTGAATTCAAAATCAATTCTACATGCTTTTCTCTTCTATTTAATATTCCTTATCATTCATAGGACTATAGGGTTCATAAAGTGAAAGGACATGTACATTATTATTTTCTGTAACTGGGCTAAAGCCATTTTACTAAAAAAGGCAGTTTGTGTCCTATAAAGGGCTGAGGTCACTCATACCACTATGGCATAATGTAAATGAGATGGGAAACTACTCTCCGTGGGCAACCCATCTCACTTACATGAAAATCCAAATCCTAACTGCTACCTTCAGAGAAGAACATGCCCCTCTTATATGTCTGATATTTTCTCTCACCACTTTCACCCTTGCTTACCCTATTGCTGCTATATTGGGCTCTTTATTATTCCTCAAATGTGGCAATCACATGTGCGCCTCAGATTTTCGCTAAGCTATTCCATCTGCTTATAATTGTTCCCAAGACTCACTCTTATGTTTGCTTTCAAGGCTTTTCTCAAAAGTTACATTCTCAGTGAGGGATTTTCTTGTCAACCCATCTAAAATATCGTACCCCTCCCCTGGAAAAAAAAATCTGATTACATTTATCTACTAAATTTTATCTTTAATGTCTATCAGTGTCTAATATGATCTATATTTACTACTCATTTATTTTGTTTATTTCCTATCTCATACATTAAAATATAAGCTCTGTGGTAGTAGGAGATTCACTGCTGTGATCCTCCACCTAGGACAGGATCTGGCACACAGTATGTGCTTAATAAAAACTAGAAGAATAAATGTATAAATAAATGTATAAATAAAAAGTTGAATGAATACATGAGTGAATAAATGTCAGGAGTGAATGAAATGGCAGGAGTAACAAGAACAAAATTGCAGATACATCTCAGATACAATACTTGTTTTGTGAACTTGAGCAAGTCATTTAACTCCACTAGACCACAACATTTTTATCTTTAACATGCTATCCTTTCTAAATCCAAAGAATAAGTACAGCTGTATAGTTTCATAAACTTGAAATGAAAGGATTACATTTATTTGGAATGTAAAAGGTCTGAATAATATGCATACTGTATGATAGACCCAGTTAGAAATATCTGTCACTCTGGATAACGTAAAAATTTCTGAATCTCTGATAATACGGAGCAGAAATAAATGATACTTTTACTGACAACCAACTCCATGTTTTCCTTTATCTCTGACTTCTCTTCTTTAATACTAGTTTAAGTCACTTAATTGCTTTTGATCTTGATGAACAAGTGATGGTAGCAATAAGTCTATAAAATAGATTGGCAGAAACTATGTTGGGGTGAAGGTTAATTCAATTTTAAGATGTTTTTTGTTTGTTTGTTTGTTTTGTTTTGCTTCCGTTTTTGTTTTTTTGAGACGGAATTCCACTCTTGTTGCCCAGGCTGGAGTGCAATGGCGTGATCTCGGCTCATTGCAACCTCTGCCTTCCAGGTTCAAGTGATTCTCCTGCCTCAGTCTCCCAAGTAGCTGGGATTACAGGCGCCCACCATCACACCCAGCTAATTTTTGTATTTTTAGTAGAGACAGGGTTTTGCCATGTTGACAAGGCTGGTCCTGAACTCCTTACCTCAGGTGATCTGCCCACCTTGGCCTCCCAAAGTGCTGGGATTACAGGTGTCAACCACTGTGCTCGGCCTTCTAAGATGCTTTGAAAAAAAGTGGAGATTTTTGTAGAGAGTACACATATCTATTTAAAAAAAATGATCTAAGCACTCTGTTCTGTGCTCCTTCAGCCTATTTTTTCAGAATTCTTGTCACTTGAATCATCTGAAAATTGTTACCTATAAAATGGGACTATTTATATTGCCAAACTAGAGGTTTTTATGAGCATTGAATATAATTTTAAATGTAAAATATTTAGAATAATGCCTGACACGTGGTAAGATCTCAATAGATGCTAATTATGATGATGATGATTATTACTGTACTCATTAAGCTAATTATTTTCATATCCACTACACAATGAGCTCCTTGAGAGCAGAGTATGTGTTTTTTTAGTCTACTGAAGACACATCCTTATTGCAAAGGATCTGTTCATCATACTCAATGGTGAAAATCTGGAAGATTTTCCCCAAGATAAAGAACAAGGCAGTGTCCAGTCTCACCTTTTGTAAACAACATAGTAGTAGAAGTTTGATCCAGAGCAATTAGGAAAGAAAAAGAAATAAGAGACATATAAACCAGCAAGAATAAGTGAAATTATCTCTATATGCACAAAGAAACCCTGCTAGCACTAATGAATGAATTTACTTAAGTTATAGGACACAACATCAACATGCAAAAATAAGCTGTGTTTCTATATACTAACAACAAACTATCTAAAAAAGAAATTAAGAAAACAGTCCCATTTATAATAGCATCCAAAAGAATAAAATACTTAGGAATAAATTTAACCAAGGAAGTGAGATCTGTAACTGCAATCTTTAAGACATTCATGACAATGAAATCAATAAGACCTTAATGAAAGAAATTGAAGACACACATAATGGAAAGATAATCCATTTGTGGATTGTAAGAATTAATAATGTTAAAAATGTCCATACTATCCAAAGCGGTCAGTCTACAGATTCAATTCAATCTCTATCAAAACACCAATGATATTCTTCACATAAATTGACAAAACAATCCTAAAATTCATATGGAATTACAAATGACCCCAAATAGTCAAAGCAATCCTGAAGAAAAAGAACAAACCTAGAGGCACTGCATTTTCTGATATTAATTTATATTACAAAGCTATAGTAATAAAAAAAGTATGGCACCAGCACAAAAAAACAGACACATACACCAATGGACCAGAATAGTCTGGAAACCCACATATATATGGCCAACTAATCTCTGCCAAGATGCCAAAAATACACATTGGGGAAAGGATAGTCTCTTCAATAAATAGTGTTGGAAAAGCTGGATATGCACATGAAAATCATGAAAATGAATACTGTAAGCAAAAATTAACTGAAATCAAAGTCTTAAATATAAGACTCAAAACCACAAAACTCCTAGAATAAAACATAGGGAAAAAGCTCTTTGACATTAGTACTGACAAAATTATTTTAGATATGACCCCAAAAGCACAGGCTACAAAACAAAAATAGAGGCCAGGCATGGCAGCTCAGGCCTGTAATCCCAGCACTTTGGGGGCTGAGGTGGGCAGATCACTTGTGGTCAGGAGTTTCTGACCAACCTGGCCAACATGATAAAACCCTGTCTCTAGGAAAAACACAAAAATTGGCCAGATGTGATGGCTCATGCCTGTAACCCCGGCTACTCAGGAGGCTGAGGCAGGAGAATCACTTGAACCCAGGAGGTGGAGGTTGCAGTGAGCCAAGATGGCACCAATGCCACTTCAGCCTGTATGACAGAGTAAAATTCCGTCTCAAAACAATAAATAAAAATAAACAAATGGGACCATATCAAACTAAAAACCTCTTCACAGCAAAGGAAACAATCAACAAAATGAAAAGGCAACTCACAGAATAGAAAACATATTTTCAAATAATATATCTGATAACAGGGTTAATATCCAAAATATATAAGGAACTCATACAACTCTATAACAAGAAAATATATAACCCATTTAAAAACTGGCAAAGGATCTGAATAGACATTTTTCAAAGGAAGACAAGCAAATGACTAACAGGTATGAAAAGATGTTCAACATCACTAATCATCAGAGACATGGAATTCAAAACCACTATGAATCATCACCTCATACTCATTATGCTAACCATTATCAAGAAAGACAAGAGATGGCAAATGTTGATGGTGTGGAGAAAAGAGAACTCTCATACACTGTTAGGAATGTAAGCTGGTAGAGCCATTTTGGAAAACAATATGAAGATTCCTCACAAAACTAAAAATAGAATTACCATATTATCCAGCAATCACACTTCTGAGTATGTATCCAAGGAAATTAATATCTGGACTTTGAAGAGATATTTGCACTCCCTTGTTCATCACATTATTCACAATAGCCATTATATGGCACAAACCTAAGTGTCTGTCAACAGATGAATAAAGAAAAGGTGGTATGTATACAACGAAATGTTATTCAGCCAAAAATCCCTTTCCATTTTCTACAAAATCGATAAATCTGGAGGACATAATGCTAAGTGAAATAAGACAGACACAGAAAGAAAAATAGTGTATGATCTCATTTATATGTGGAATCTTACAAAAAGCAAAAAGGTTAAATTCATACGAGAAGAGAGAAGAATGGTAGTTTCCAGGGTCAGGAGGGTATGAAAAGTGGGTGGATGGTCAAAGGGTAGCAAGTTTCAGTTATAAGATGAGTCAGTTCTGGGGATCTAATGTGCAGCATAGTGACTATCATTAGTAATACTGTATTTTTTACTTGAAACTTGTTAAAAGAGTACATCTTAAGAGTCCTCACCACACACACACACACACACACACACACACACAATGATAATTACATGTGGTTGTAGATATGCTTATTAATTTGGTTGTAGTGACTTTATTTCACAAGGTAGACACATACCAAATCATCACATTGTACACCTAGAATATGAGCACATTTTTACTTGGCAATTATACCTCATTGAAGTTGGAAAACAATGAAAGCATTTATTGAACAAATTTGTTTTATTTTGTTTTACTTTTTTCATTCATACAAAAGAAAAGATGGTGCTCTTTGATTTTTGAATACATGACGTGCTGTATGGACAAGATTTAGCACTTAAATTTGACATCAGATTAACTTTACAGTTAAGTTTAGCTCTCTTCAATCATAGCTTTAAAAAGATTCATGGTAAATATAAGAGGGGAACCAATCTGCTCTTTGAAGAGGGCATGCGTGACACAACTCATTTTCAGCCCTACTGCAGCTTCCACAGCTAGTCCTAATCCCATAAATAATCATGACAGTAATAGTAATTATACCAGCTTCTTAGATTTGCAAAGCACTTTACAACCTTCCAATTTGCTCATATTTGTTGGTTACCAGTCTCATTGGTTTGTTGGGAAGATTTAATAAAATATATTTTTAAAATGTTGTCCAGAGAGACCTACATATAACACATTTTTTTTTTTTTTTTTTTTTTTTTTTTTTTTTT
>NW_016814655.1:1427410-1435000 GCF_001698545.2 Rhinopithecus bieti | reverse complement strand
GAGTAGCTGGGACTACAGGCACCCACCACCATGCCCGGCTAATTTGTTGTATTTTTAGTAGAGACTGGGTCTCACCATGTTAGCCAGGATGGTCTGGATCTCCTGACCTCGTCATCCACCCGCCTCGGCCTCCCAAAGTGCTGGGATTACAGGCGTGAGCCACGGCGCCCAGCCCTAACACTTTATTAATAAATATAAGTACCTGGCCGGGCACAGTGGGTCATGCCTGTAATCCCAGCACTTTGGGAGGCCAAGGCAGGCAGATCACAAGGTCAGGAGTTTGAGACCAGCCTGACTAACATGGTGAAACCCCGTCTCTACTAAAAGTACAAAAATTAGCCGGGCGTGGTGGCGGGTGCCTGTAATCCCAGCTACTCAGGAGGCTGAGGCAAGAGAATTGCTTGAACCCGGGAGGCGAAGTTTGCAGTGAGCCGAGATAACACCACTGCACTCCTGCCTGGGAGACAGAGCAAGACTCCATCTCAAAAAAAATTTCTAATAAAATAAATGTAAGTTCCCTTTTGCTCATTTGAACCTCATTAAGACTATAAGAAGCCAGTAGTTGGAGACAGGTATTATTTTTCCTTCTCAGCTCTACTGCTATCACCCTAGTCCAAGCCAGCATCACAACTTGCCTAGACTACCACAGTAGGTTCCTGTAGTATCTTCCTAATTCCTTCACTCCCTCCCTAAAATCCCTCCTTCACATAGCAGTGATCTATTAAAAACATAAACACGAGACTGTTGTTCAGAACCAGTTAATGCCTCTCCATTGAACTTAGAATAGAATCCAGGTCTATTGCAGTTTCCAACAAGGCCTTTTACTACACAGACCTTGAGAGCTTCCCAGGTAACCCTCCATGACTATTCTTCCGTCACTCAGTTGGCACTAGCCTCTCTGGGCTTCTTTCTGTCCTTCAGTCCAGGAAGTCTAGTCTAACCTTATCATCTTTACTGTTGCTTTACTTCTCTGCCTGTAAGGCTTTATTCCCAGATTTTTACTTGCTTGTCTCTTTTTTAATGTTTGATTCCAGCTCAAATGTAGCTTCTCACAGAGCTGTTCACATAGAGTGGTCACTCTACCTTACTGCTCCCCATCAGGGCATCCTGTTTACATAGTGGATTTTCAACAAATATTTTATTTTTCTTCTGTACACATACCAAAAAATAAAATCTAGAGAGATTAAGTGGTTTGGTAAAGCTTCTAAGTAGTATGTTTTGTAGAACCCAGGTTTTACACAAATAATAATAATTTTTCATGATTAAATAGTGTTGATAGTGGCGCAGTTCTGTAAATATTGTAAAAAGCACTGCATTGTGTACTTTCAATGGGTGAATTTTATAGTTTGTGTGTTACATTCTCAATACAGCTATGGTTAAATATAATTATGAAATGTATTATTCTTCTAACTCTACCTTTTAAATTAAATTATTTTATATTAATTATTTAATTTAATGAGGGTACTTAAAACCTTTTAAGCTGTCTCTCTATAAACTCAAGTCCATTAATTAGACCTCATGGCTCCTCCTTTATGATAGTGCTTATTTGTTGGAGGATTCTCCCTAGGTTTCCTCATTATAAGCCACTTCAGCACACATTTGGCCCTTTGGGAAGAATTTTACATGGTTTGCATATAATGTCTATTGTTACATGGCTCTTTTAGTCTGTTGAAGAAACAGAATTGTATTTTTTTAAATCTCCAAAGGGAGGAGAAGATACTTACCAGGCAACAGTGATACAGCAGGGATCATTTGAGGATAGAACTCATTAATAATCTTACATAAACAGCTTTATTTTCAACTGGAGTGCACTATCCTTGGTGGCATCCAGCTTGCCGAATTCTGGGTGGTGGTGGCATCTGTTCCACAAGGACCAGACCCTTGTCCTGCCCCATTTCTGAGGTCTATAAATCTCCCTTACTTGATGTCTGTGTTGCTGCCTGCTAAGGAAGAAACTAAGACCCTCCTGAATACTGAAATTAATCTGAGAAAATCTGAAATGATCTGGGTTTGTGTGTGTGTGTGTGTGTGTGTGTGTGTGTGTGTGTTTTCTCCGAATCAGCCCTAATTCACAGGAGAAATCTGTAGAGATGCTGAATGTTCATTTTTTACAAAATCATTGCTCTGGTTCCACTGCATCTATTTTATTACAAATACATTAGCCCCTCTCCTACTTATCAGCTAGGAAATGGTACCACCATGTAGTTGGCTAAGAGCAGATTGACTCAGGTCCATTAATCACTTCTTAAACAACAGTTACAATAACGAGAAACCAAGTGATAATTTCAAATGAGAGCTTGGTTGCCATAGAGAAAGCTAAACAATAGTGGCTAAATTGTCTATCTACATGTAATGACATTTTCTTATACTAAGTAAACCTTTCTCTGCCTACACACTTCTGTACCCCCATCAACCACACACACATTCACAAACACACACACACTCACAAACACAGAGTAGGTCATACTCTACCATAGGTTGCAACCTCTTATCACGTGTCTACACTGTAATTTCCCACATGGACAAACTGCAATCCTTGTTGCCTTCCAAATGTTGGATGCAGGATGTAAAACATACCGCATGACATGCCAAGGTTTGATGTGTGAGTGTGATGACCAAAATATGGGAGGTGCCTTCAGACAGGCCACTGCTTAGCAGCATGTTATTTTGGCAAGGCATAACTGTCTTTAGCTTCATGTTCTACATTATTCTCCTAGGGGAGGGATCTTGCATTCAATATTAGATGGTTCTATTATGTGACTTACCATTTACATTTTGAAAGGTAACCCCATTTATAATTCCAATACCATGTAATATCCAAATCAGAGCCCTATAAAACTAATTTCTAAGCTGTTTGATTCTAGATAGAAAGCCTAAGAAACAGAGGGTGATTGAAATATTTCAATAATACCAAATAAAAAAATCTACCCGTGCAGTAAGATTCTCAGTAAATAGTTTTCTACTCAAAGTGATATTATTTGATTAGGCATTTATGAATTGGTCAAGAGTAAAGAGCTGTCAGGAAGGCATTGAATCAACTGCAGACTCTGCTGACACGAAAACCAGGGAGGTATTTTTCTCTGCTACAGAAAATCTCTTTAGAAGGTTTCTGCCTGGTAAAATGGCCATTTGCTTTATATTTTCCTGTGTTATCCTTTGAAGTCTCCAACTCATGCACCAATGGAATCCTATAATCTTCTTCACTAATTTTCTTTCTTTCAAAATTAACACTTTTCTATTTAAGCACCCCCTTAGTGCTTTTCTCTCCTCTTCTTAGCTGCAGCCCACCTGTGGAGTCTAAAATAACACACACCATATTAACAGTCTTCTGCTGAGATTTTGATAACAGACACCTGTGCAGTCTAAGTAGCTCTTGACTTATTTCTTTCAGAATGTGTTAATAATGGTGGCCACATTTATTTTCCTCCAGATGTCAATTAAAAATACCACAAGGGCCAATTTCTGTGAAAACTTGAAAGTGGATTAAGCTACTCCCTCTCTTTCACTCTCCCCACATACCATTTTCCTATCTTTCAAATGCAGCAGAGAGCACATCCATCAATCAGAGAGCTGCCGGGCATCCCAGGAGCACACCACAGGTGGCGAGTTTCACTGCATACACCTTAAAGTGCATCCTCACCTTATTGCTCATGTTAATAAACACTCTGCCATTTTAACAGCAACCACAACTGCATGCAAATATAATGATGTAAATACGACTGAAGTATTCAAATTGGTCCTCAAAATTGATGTCACAGGATAACAAGGCAAGACTGTAAACCACTCTGCCATTTTTATCCTTCAGAAACAACTTTTAATCAACATTTTCAGCCTTACCAACATTTCTTTTCTCTGGGTTAATATTTAAAATAGCTAGTCAATTTGTGAGGCATTGGAGCTGTTGTTAAAATAAGTGACTCTCTGGGCTTTCAAAATCTCTTTGATGCAGCCCACCCTAACCACTAGGGCTGGCTCTACATTAAACATTTCTTTTAAGGGTATATTTTATTTCTTGCAAGCAGCTTTGCACATTTTTTATCCACAGGAGACCAGATCTCTTTTTGCAGGTTAGCTCACAGCCAGAGCCTCGATCGATTTTGAAAGCTCATAAGGGAAGAAAACCAGAGAAACAGCTAGGTAGTTAAATCAGGGAGTTACTCTCTTGGTTGTGTTGTTCAGCCAACTTCAAGAACTGCCTTAGCTTTTATTCATTCATTTACTCACATGCCCATATGATGACATGTACCTCTCCTGACCCCCACCCCCAACAAAAGGTCCCCTAAATATTAGAGACTATGAAAAGCCACATGAACTGAACACTAAGCTATATACTAGTCGCTGGAGGGTCATTTAAAAGCTGCAATAATAAGGGATAAGGAAGAGAATGAAATATTTTCTTTTCTTTGAAGGTCTCTGCCCCTTTTAGAGCAACTAGATTCCATTTAGCAAATGACCTCCTTCTGGGAATAAAGAAAAAATAATAACCCCGACACAGAAGGATAAATTATGTATTTTACTCAAGAAATGCTAAGAACTCTGCTTACTTCATGCTGTATGTAAGAGAGCACGATGCATGCCATTATATCTCTATAGCCCTCCTTATTGTTCTGACAGCATAGTGATTTTTATAATTTGACATTCTATTCTCATCCTAGAGAAGGAGAGCTCCAGAAAGGAACTCTGCTTTTGCTAGAGCTGCTAAATTCAGAAAAGGAACTTCATTAATGTAACTGTTGTGTGTTGCACTTCCTAGGTTTTTTACAGAGCTGAGCGTTAGAAGAAAATATTTTCTGCACGGAAAAGGAGCATCCTCTGGGAAAGAACATCACCTACATTTAAGCAAAGTGGTTGAAAAGAGCTTTTAGGCAGGTAGGGTCAAATCCATTTTGTGACAAGCAGTTCATTGGTGCTAAGTGTAGAACCAGCATAGAATGAGGATTAGTTAACTTTCAAAGATACTTTTATTCTATTACAAAGTTTGTATTCTGGGTTAGCCATTTTGGAAACCAGCAGTATCCCTAGGCCACAATCATCTCGTAGGAATCACTCAGCAGCCTTCTTACTGGGCCCCTTTAATCCAGCCTTGTGCCTCCCCAATCCTGTCTGCATACTGCAGACAGAGTAATTCTTCCAAGACACCAAGGGGATCAAACCAACCTTCTGTCAAAAACCCACGGGAAGCTTCACAAAGGGCTGAGGTTAAAGTCCACATTCTTTAGCATATTACACCCGTAGCTTCTGAAAGTATTTTTCTAGTCTTGTCTTTCATCATTCATCACCTTATTTCTAACCACCCCAGCCAAACTGAACTTTGAAGAAGAAAAAAAAGACCAGAAGATAAAAAATTCAATGGACTGACACCATCTTCCCTGTACATTTGGCCTGGTTATTAACCAGTTACCCTTCAGATCTCATTTAAAAACATCAAATTACAGAAATGTTGTCCTGGTTCTCTTTGATCAGACTGGAGTTGTCTGGGATATGCTTTCCAGCCCATTATATGCCTATTATTGCTCCTATCCCATTTTAGCCATATTGGATTTGTTTACTTGTTGCTTTCTCCTCTGACTGCAAGTTCCCTTGGGACAAGAATTGTATTCCTTTCTCTCATCATTATATCTTCAGTGCCTGGCACAGAAGATGGTACTTGAACAAATGAATGAAGAAATGAATGAATGAATTCTAGTGGCAGAAAAGTTGAGAAAATAGATGGAGATTACTAGAATGCTGCAGCATGGAAGGACTGACTGAACAGCAGAAAAATTACTGTATGCCTCAGTCGGATCAATTCAAGCACCACAGAATGCATTTCATCTGCAATATTCAGCCTTGGTTTCCTTACGCTGACTATAATTCCCAAAGGATTTCTGACATGTAAAATCCTACAATTAGACATTCATTGATGGATTTAAGGCTCTATCTTCTGTGAAATGCCCATGGCAGGTAACACTCCAAATACTATAAATATATCCAAACATTCCTGGGAATAGTTCTGAGACAGGGAGAATTATTTCACCTTGCATCTGAAGGCAGCAAGGAAGACTGAGAGGGTCCTGCTTTCCAAGAGCCATAAATGAAAGCTGAAGACAAAGGGAAAATTAGCTCACATTCTGAAAATGTGGGTTTTTTTTCTACATGACTAGTAAAGAATCATTAAGCTCTAAAACAGCAGATATTTTAGAACTTTTTCCTGACTTCCTCTTCCACATCATCTTCCACTACTCTAAGATCAAATTTCCAATTTCAAGAAAAGAGACCCCAGGAAAACATTACCAATTACTCAGTTCCACCCAATATTCCATGATCTGAAAAGTCCTTCAGCTCTTGCCTGGATTCTCAATTCCTTCAACAAATACTTATTGAAGACCTGCTACATGTCAGGCATTCTACCTGGCTAAAAATTCAACAATAAACTTTTGTTTTCTCCCTCCCATCCTCATGGAGCTTATGCTCTATTAGAATTCTTCTGGGAAATAAAGTTGATTCTGGTTGAACTATTATTGAATAAATACCTTAATACATGATTGAACAAATAAACTGCTACTATTCAAGGATAAAAAAAACTGGAGCATTCTTGTTTCTCTTCCCGGATTTCTATAGAACAGCATAATGCCATGCTTAAGAATTTGCACCTAAGACAAACCTGGGTTTCAGTTCTAGTTCCTCCACTTACTGACTTGGTGAACTTGAGCAACTTTATTTCTCTTTCCTGCTGTAACATAGATATAATTTAATATAAATTAGGCTTCAAATTTGTCTTGGGGGGGTTAAAGAACACACAAGAAAAAAAATCTGGCAAGTGAGAGGAGAATTTGACAATATTAGCTATTACTTCTTCTTTCTAAGTTTCTTACCTGAATTGGCAAAATGAAAGTTCATTATCATCAGTGACCTTTACTTTTAATAAGAAGAAACTTATGTAGTCATAAGGAGTGAAAATTTATTATTCCCAATGCTTAAATCTGATACTCAAAGCAAACCACACTGACTCCTTCTGCCTTCCTGTTGACAGCACCCTATTAAACAGAAATGCTCCCATCAGGGGGAATGAGACAAATCTGCCCAATTTCTGAAGTATGCCACTTCCCCAGCATGCCTGGTAGGGATTTACAATGCTCTAGAAATAGCAAACAGTGCATAAATGTCCTTGGAAGATGACTGCATAAGCAACAATACGACTTGTGCTAAGTGAGAATTCTATCACAGGGAAAGCACAAAAACATGTCTGATACACACATCCCAGACACTCCTCTAATTAAATAATTATTTATCTTAAATCAAATTCACCCTTTCATTAGAAGGATACTTGTTCTTTTAACTAACTTTACAACTGGGAAATAAATACACACAAACACACACACAGATATGTATATGTGTGTACACACACACAGATATATGTTCTCTGCAAATACATATACATTTTCTCTGAAAAACAACGTATATATTTCTTGCCCTTAGATATGATCTCAGAAGAAAACTAAACTTTATTTCTAGTGATGAAAGGGCTTCAGAGAAGTTTGTTCTATTTGTGATGCATAAAATTTGTCTTTAGAACAGCTATATGAAGTCTATGTCTCAAAAAAAAAAAAA
>NW_016814655.1:1403070-1425231 GCF_001698545.2 Rhinopithecus bieti | reverse complement strand
AAAAAAAAAAAAAAAAAAAAAAAAAAAAAAAAAAAAAAAAAGAACAGCTATATGAGCCTGACCAAAGCTTTTCATAAACTTTCATCTTCATAGAATCACTTGTCTTTCTCCAAATACACTTAAGCCCACGGGGAAAAAAAGTTTACTTTAAAATATGATTGACTTATATTTCCCTGAGAACCATTAGATTCATTCACATAGTTTCTTATTTTTATGTCTACTTAATATATATTTTCTGCTTTATATATTGCATAGAGAGTATTTTTTTTTACTAAATCTAAGAACCTGAAGTTATTTCCTCCCTTCATCCAATATCCAAGGATCTTCCTAGAAAAGTTATCTAAAACTCTGTAGTTAGAAAATAACTTAATCTGTTGAGAGGCACAAAGTCAACTTTTGTTTACAGATGAGACAGAAGGTATACCTACATTTCTCTAATGTGTTTATAACAGAAATGAGCAACGAGTTCATAGTTTTCTGCCTCTAGTCCTGCATCATGAAATGTTGGTATTTTATAGAATTTAACTTGTGGTAGAATTTTAAATGTCTTTTAAAAATTTTTTTACTTTGTAATAATTGTCTTAATATTTATGAAATCTTATTTCAGCCTCAGTGCTACAACTTTTCAGCATCATTTTTTTGTTGTCAAAGTGTACTTTTTAAAAAGAATTAACACAAACGCTCTATTCAGGAAGGCTTATTGAGACTGCTCTGTGTTGCCCTCCCCAGGCAAGCCAACCCACTTCTCAGCTTGTCCTAGTAGGTGATGTTAATGGCCAGTCAACTCCTTTATATTTGCTTTCAGCTGTTAAAAATCCAACAACTTATAAGGTTTTTTTTTTTTTTTTTTTTTTTTTGGATGGAGTTTTGCTCTTTTCGCCCAGGTTGGAGTGCAGTGGTGTGATTTCGGTTCACTGTAACCTCCACCGCCTGGGTTCAAGCAATTCTCCTGCCTCAGCCCACAGAGTAGCTGGGATTACAGGTGCCTGCCACCATGCTCGGCTAATTTTTGTACTTTTAGTAGAGATGGGGGTTCCGCCATGTTGGCCAAACTGGTCTCGAACTCCTGACCTTAGGTGATCTGCCCGCCTGGGACTCCCAAAGTGTTGGGATTACAGGTGTGAGCCACCGCTACCAATCTTATAAGGTATTTTCCTGAGGCTTCCTGGGTATTACTTTATGATTTTTTCATTGTTTGTATTGCAACATTAATATCAACCAACTTTGTTTTTGTTCTTTTCATGAAATAAGCATAAATGAGAGCAATGACACTTGGCAAAAGAGAATACTATTAAATAATTTATAATTGATTCTGTTGGTTTCTTAGGAAGTAGAACATGCCCAAATGCTTGATTTATCTCAGCAATTGAGATGAATCTAAGGGTCAGCCTAGATTAGAAAGATTAGCAGGAGAGATGTTAAAGGGGGAACATCTGCCCCCGAAAGTAGACCTTCACTGTGGAACCTGAAAGTTCAGATCACAGAAGGATTTGACCTTACCTGGAGCTGAGACCAATTTGGAGAGCTGAGTGAAATACAGGGGTAGAAGAAGCAGCAGGAAGAGCCCTGTGGCCCCTCTCGGTCCCCAGGGAAGCCATTTCTGACTTTGTCTTGAAGAGGTCCTTGGGGATGGCTGTCAGAGGAATTGGGAAAAGATCACAGGGAGAAGGAAACTTCCAGCTGTACTTTGTAACAATTTCAACTGAATGCAAAGTTTTCTGGATGGAACTCAGGGGAGGGGTTGAATTGGGAGTGCAGACACAGCACAGAAGCTGAAACAGGTGGGGCAGCAGGCGGGGAGGCATGAAGCTTAAAAGCCCTGCTTGCTTTCTCAGCCTTTGCTCACCTGTTGCCCGGAAAAAAACTTGGTCCTGTTGTGGGGGCACAGTGGGAGTAAGACTGGCCTTTTGAGCTGCGTGGGGGAGCTGTGTAAGGCCTGTAACTGCCAGCTTTCTCCAACTTCCCTGGCAACCTGCATGACACACCAGCGGCAGCCATAATCCCCCTGGGAACCCTACTCCATTGGCCTGAGAACCACACTCCCATCTCCCGCAGCATCTGCAGCAAGTCCCATCCAAGGAGAGTCTGAGCTCAGACACTTAATCCTGCCCCCACCTGCTGGTCTTTCTCTACCCACCACCTGATCCTCCCTACCCTTCCACAGCAGCTGATTCTCCCTTGAAAGCGCCACCTCCTGGCAGTTGCCCAAGCAACACAAAACTAGTGCAATAAACAAAACTGCAACCAAGGATCTTCACAGAGTCCATTTCACTTCCCTGCCACCTTCACCAGCACAGGTGCTGCTATCCATGGCTGACAGACATGAAGACAGTTCACATTACAGGACTTTGTGCAGACACCCTTCAGTACTGGCCCGAAGTCCGGTAGCTCTGCTGGGTGGCTAGATCCAGAAGACAAACAACAATCACTACAGTTTGGCTCTCACGAAGCCACATCCCTAGGAGAAAGGGGAGAGCACTACATCAAGGGAGAATGCAGTCCAAATGTAGGGAGCACTACATCAAAGGGGACTAAAGAATCTGAACAGGAGCCCTTGAGCTCCAGATTTTCCCTCTGACATAGTCTACCTAAATTAGAAGGAACCAGAAAAAGAATTCGCGGAAGATGACAAAACAAGGTTATGTAACACCCCCAATAGACCATACTAGCTCACCAACAATGGATCCAAACCAAGAAGAAATCCCTGAATTGACAGAAAAAGAATTCAGGAGGTTGATTATTAAGCCAAGCAAGGAGGCACCAGAGAAAGGTGTAGTCCAATTTAAGAAAATCAAAAAAAGATACAAGATATGAAGGGAAAAATCTTCAGTGAAATAGCATAAATAACAAACCATCACAACTTCTGGAAATGAAGGATACACTTAGAGAAATGCAAAATGCACAGGAAATTCTCAGCAATAGAATAGAACAAGCAGAAGAAAGAACTTCAGAGCTCCAAGATAAGGTTTTCGAATAAACCCAATCCAACAAAAACAAGGAAGAAAGAATTTTTTGGGCCAGGTGCAGTGGCTCATGCCTGTAATCCCAGCACTTTGGGAGGCTGAGGCAAGTGAATCATGAGGTCAGGAGATCAAGACCATCCTGGCCAACATGGTGAAATCCCCTCTCTACTAAAATTACAAAAAATTAGCTGAGCATGGTGGCACACACCTGTAGTCCTAGCTACCCAGGAGACTAAGGCAGGATAATCACTTGAACCCAGGAGGCAGAGGCTGCAGTGAGACGAGATCATGCCACTGCACACCAGCCTGGGTGACAGAGCAAGGCTCTGTATCAAAAAAATAAAAAAAAAAAAAAAAAAAAAATTTTTTAAAAAAAAAAAAAAGAATTTTTTAAATGAACAAAGCCTGCAAGAAATTTGGGATTATGTTAAACAACAAAACCTAAGAATAATCTCTGTAGAAGAAGCTNAAGAATTTTTTGGGCCAGGTGCAGTGGCTCATGCCTGTAATCCCAGCACTTTGGGAGGCTGAGGCAAGTGAATCTTGAGGTCAGGAGATCAAGACCATCCTGGCCAACATGGTGAAATCCCCTCTCTACTAAAATTACAAAAAATTAGCTGAGCATGGTGGCACACACCTGTAGTCCTAGCTACCCAGGAGACTAAGGCAGGATAATCACTTGAACCCAGGAGGCAGAGGCTGCAGTGAGACGAGATCATGCCACTGCACACCAGCCTGGGTGACAGAGCAAGGCTCTGTATCAAAAAAAAAAAAAAAAAAAAAAAAAAAAAAAAATTTTTTAAATGAACAAAGCCTGCAAGAAATTTGGGATTATGTTAAACAACAAAACCTAAGAATAATCTCTGTAGAAGAAGCTAAATCTAAAAGTTTGGAAAACATATTTGAGAGAACAAATGAGGAAAACTTCCCTGGTTTTGCTAGAGATCTAGGCATCCAAAACAAGAAACTGAAAAAAACACCTGGGAAATTTATTGCCAAAAGATCATCACCTAGGCACATAATCATCAGGTTTTCTAAAGTTGAGATGAAGGAGAGAATCCTAAAAGCTATGAGGCAAAAGCACCAGGTAACCTATAAAGGAAAACCTATCAGAATAACAGCAGATTTTTCAGCAGAAACCCTACAAGCTAGAAGTGTATGGGGCCCTATCTTCACCCTCCTTAAACAAAAGAATTATCAGCCAATAATTTTGTATTCAGCAAAACTAAGCTTCATAAATGAAGGACAGATACAATTGTTTTCAGACAAACAAATTCTGAGAGAATTCACCACTACCAAGCCAGCACTAAAAGAACTGCTAAAAAGGAGCTCTAAATCTTGAAACAAATCCTCAAAAAACACCAAAACAGAACCTCCCTTAAATCTCACAAGACCAATAAAACAAAGACGAAATAAATATAACAAAGCAAGCTATTCATCCCACAAATAGCACAATGACTAGAACAGTACTTCACATCTCAATACTAACATTGAATGTAAATGGTCTAAATGCTCCACTTAGAAACAGAATGGCAGAACGGATAAGCATTTACCAACCAAGTATCTGCTGTCTTCAAGAGACTCACCTAACACATAAGGACTCACGTAAATTTAAGGTAAAGGACTGGAAAAAGATATTTCATGCAAATGGACACCAAAAGTGAGCAGGGGTAGCTATTCTTATATCAGAAAAAAACTTAAAACAACAGCAGTTAAAAAAGACAAAGAGAGGCATTACATGATGATAAAAGAACTTGTCCAATAAGAAAATATCACAATCCTAAATATATATGCACCTAACACTGGAGCTATTAAATTTATAAAATAATTACTATTAGACCTAAGAAATTAAATAAAAACCAACACAATAATAGTGAAGGACTTTGCTACTCCACTGACAGCACTAGACAGGTCATCAAGACAGAAAGTCAACAAAGAAACAATAGATTTAAACTACACCCCAGAACAAATGGACTTAACAGATATTTACAGAACATTCTATGCAACAACTTCAGAATATATATTCTATTCATCAGCATATGGAACATTCTCCATGATAGAACATATGATAGGTCATGAAATAAGTATCAAAAAATTTAATAAAACTGAAATTATATCAAGTACTTTCTCAGACCACAGTGGAATAAAACTGGAAATCAACTACAAAAGGAACTCTCAAAACCAGGCAAATACATGGGAATTAAATAACTTGCTTCTCAATGACCTCTGGGACAACAGTGAAATCAAGATGGGAATCTAAAAAATTATTTGAATGGAGGCTGGGTGTGGTGGCTCACCCCTGTACCCAGCACTTTGGGAGGCCAAGGTGGGTGGATCTCCTGAGGTTGGGAGTTTGAGATCAGCCTGACCAACATGGAGAAACCATGTTTCTATTAAAAATACAAAATTAGCCAGGGTAGTGGCAAATGCCTGTAATCCCAGCTACTTGGGAGGCTGAGGCAGGAGAATCGCTTGAACCTGGGAGGTGGAGGTTGCAGTGAGCTGAGATCATGCCATTGCACTTCAGCCTGGGCAACAAGAACAAAACTCCGTTTCAAAAAAAAAATTATTTGAATGCAATGATAATAGTGACACAACCTATCAAAACCTCTGGGATACAGCAAAGGTGGTATTGAGAGGAAAGTTCATAGTCTGAAAGAGCACCGATAGACAATTTAAGGTCACATGTTAAGGAACTACAGAAAGAACAAATGAAACCTAAACCCAGCAGATAAAAGAAATAACAAAAATTAGAGGAACTAAATGAAATTGAAACAAAAAATACAAAAGATAAATGGAACAAAAAGCTGGTTCTTCTAAAAGAAATGTAAAATTAATAGACCATTAGTGAGATTAACTAAGGAAAGAGAAGATCAAAGTAAGTTCAATTACAAATGAAACAGTCAAAAACAATCTACAAATTCAATGCAATTCCTATCAAAATACCACTATCCTTCTTCACAGAACTAGGGAAAAAAATCCTAAAATTCATATGGAAACAAAAAAGAGCCCACATAGCCAAAGCAAGACTAAGCAAAAAGAACAAATCTGGAAGCATCACATTGCCCAACATCAAATTATACTGTAAGGCCATAGTCATCAAAACAGCATGACACTGGTATAAAAATAGGCACATAGACCAATGGAACAGAATAGAGAACCCAGAAATAAAGCCAAATACTTACAGCCAATTGATCTTTGACAAAGCAAAGGTGGGGAATGGACACCCTATTCAACAACTGGTACTGGGATAATCGGCAAGCCACATGTAGGAGAATGAAACTGGATCCTCTTCTCCCACCTTACACAAAAATCAACTCAAGATGGATCAAGGCCTTAAATCTAAGACCTGAAACCATAAAAATTCTACAAGATAATGCCGAAAAAACCCTTCTAGATATTGGTTTAGGCAAATAGTTCATGACCAAGAATCCAAAGGCAAATCCAACAAAAAGAAAGATAAATAGATGGGACATAATTAAACTCTAAAGCTTCTGCACAGCAAAAGAAACAGTCAGCAGAGTAAATAGACATTCCACAGAGTGGGAGAGAATCTTTGCAATCTATATACCCAATGAAGGACTAATATCCAGAATCTACAAGAAACTCAAACAAATCCACAAGCAAAAAACAAACAATTCCAGCAAACAGCAGACTAAGGACATGGATAGAAAATTCTAAAAAGAAGATATACAAATGGCCAACAAACATAGGAAAAAATGCTCAGCGTCACTAATGATCAGAGAAATGCAAATCAAAACCACAATGCAGTATCACCTTACTCCTGCAGGAATGGCCATTAAAAAAAAAAAAAAAAAAAAGATGTTGGCAGGGAAGTGGCAAAAAGGGAACACTTTTACACTGCTGGTGGGACTGTAAACTAGTACAATCACTATGAAAAACAGTGTAGAGATTCCTTAAAGAACTAAAAGTAGAAATCCATTTGATCCAGGAATCCCACTACTGTACCCAGAGGAAAAGAAGTCATTATATGAAAAAGATCCTTGCACATGCATGTTTATAGCAACACAATTTGCAATTGCAAAAATATGGAAGCAGCCCAAATGCCCATCAATCAGTCAGTGGATAAAGAAATTGTGATATATTTATCTATCTATCTATCTATCTATCTATCTATCTATCTATCTGGATGGAATTGGAGATGGAATTGGAGATCATTATTCTAAGTGAACTGAGAAATGGAAAGCCAAACGTTGTGTGTTCTCACTCATAAGTAGGAGCTAAGCTATGAGGATGAAAAGGCATAAGAATGACACAATGGACTTTGAGGACATGGGGGAAAGGGTGAGAGGCAGGTGAGAGAAAAATGACTACACATTGGGTACAGTGTACACTGCTTAGGTGATGTGTACACCAAAATCTCAGAAATCACCACTAATTATTTGTGTAACCAATCATCACCTGTTCCCCAAAAACCTATTGAAATGAAGAAAGCTTACAGGTTTTATTGAACAGCACCAAAAGTATAAAAAGTTTGAGTTTGTAGAGAAGAAGAAAGACAAAGGGGTAGAAAGTTTATTTAAAGAAGTAATGGAAAACTTTCCAAATTTGGATAAATATATAAAATCCAAGTATAAGAAGGCCAAAGTCTTCAATCAGATTTAGTCTACACAAGAGGACACATACATATTATTACCAAACTTTCAAAAATCAAGAGAAAAGAGAGGATCTTAGATGCAACAAAAGACAAGAAGTAGATTACAAATAAGAATTTCCACAAAGGCTAACAGCGGGCTTCTCAGCAAAAACCTTATAGGTCAGGAGAAAGTGGAATGACATATTTACTGAAAGTGCTGAAGGGAAAAAAAAAAAAAAAACCTGCCTCTGAAGAAAACTGTACCTAGCAAAGTCATACTTCAAAAATGAAGAAGCGATAAAGTCTTTGTCAGTCAAACATAAGCTGAGGATGTGTTCATCCCCACCCATCCTACAAAAAAAAAATGCTAAAGAAATTTCTTCAAGCTTGAAGGACACTAATTAGTAATAAAAAACACTTGAAAGTATAGGCCAGGCACGGTTGCTCATGCCTGTAATTCCAGCACTTTGGGAGGTCAAGATAGGCAGATCGCTTGAGGTCAGGAGTCTGAGACTAGCCTGGCCAACACAGTGAAACCCCATCTTTACAAAAATAAACACACACACACACATAAATATTAGCTAGGTGTGGTGGCACGAGCCTGTAGTTCCAGCTACTCAGGTGGCTGAGGTACTAAAATTGCTTGAACCCAGGAGGTGGAGGTTGTAGTGAGCCGAGATCATGCCACTACACTCCAGCTTGGGCAATGGAGCAAGACCCTGTCATAAAACAAACAAAAAACACCAAAAACGTTTGAAAGTATAAAACTCACTGGCAAGAGAATGTACACAGTCAAATTCAGAATACTTTAATATTGTATTGGTGTTATATGAATCACTTATATTTTTAATATGAAAGTTAAAGACAACATATTAAAAATAACTACAATAATTGGTTAAGGGATATATAATATACAAATATTTAAATTGTGATATCAAAATTTTTTAAATGTGTAGTGGTGGTGGAATAAAAGTGTAGAGATTTTCATGCACAAATTTAAGTTATTAACTTAAAATAGTCTATTACAAGATGTTTTCTGTAAGGCTCATAACTAAAAATTAAAAACCTTTAATAGATACATGAAAGATAAAAAAGAATCAAAACATACAGTTAGAGAAAATTAATTACTCACAAAAGACAGTAAAGAGGGAGAAATGAATAAAAAGTCTCCAAAGCAACCAAATAGCAATTAACAAAATGACAATAGTAAGGCCTTGACTGTAAATCATTACCTATAATGTAAATAAATTAAATTCTCCCATAAAAAGACATAAAATGGCATGCAGCTATATGCTGCCTATAATAGACTAACTTCACTTTTAGGAACACCCATATATTGAAAATGAAAGGGTGGAAAAGATATAACTCTATGGAAATAGAAAGCAGAAGAGATTGGGGTAGCTATACTTATATCCGATGAAATAGACTAAGTCAAAACTGGAAAATGAGACGAAGGTCATTAGACAATAATAAAGGGGTCAATTAATCAAAAGGAAAAATTACATATGCACCCAACATCAGAGTACCTAAAATATGTAAAGAAACATTAATAGATCTAAAAGGAGATATAGACTGTAACACAATACCATTAGAGGAATTCAAAATCCCACTTTTGACAATGGATAGATTATCCAGACAGAAAATTTATAAAGAAACATTGACTTTCAACTTGATATGATTTGACTGTGTCTTCACCAAATCTCATGTCAAATTATAATCCCCAACATAGAGACTGTTGGGGGTGGTTAGATCATGGGAGTGCATTTCTCATGAATGGTTTACTCATGAATGGTTTCGCACCATCTCCTTGGTGCTGTTCTTGTCCTAGTAAGTAAGTTCTTGAAAGATCTGGTTGTTTAAAGGTGTGCAGCCCTTTGCCATCACTCTCTCTTGCTCCTGCTCCCACTATATAAGATGCCTCAATCCCCCTTTGCCTTTCACCATGATTGGAAGCTTCCTGAGACCTCACCAGAAGCAGAAGCCACTATGCTTCCTGTACAGCATGAATAACCATGAGTCAGTTAAACCTTTTTCTATAAATTACCCAGTCTCAGGTATTTCTTTATAGCAATGCAATAATGGACTAATACAGAAAATCAGTACCTAGGAGTGGGCACTGCTATGAAGATAACTGAACATGTAGAAGCAACTTTGGAACTGGGTAACAGGCAGAGTGTGGAGGATTTCAGAGGAAGACATAAAGATCAGGGAAAGTTTGGAACTTTCTAGAGACTGGTTGAATGATCCTAACCAAAATGCTTGTAGTGATATGGACAGTGAAGGCCAGGCTGAGGAGGTCTCAGACGGAAATGAGGAACTTATTGCGAACTGGAGTAAAGGTCACTTTTATTATACCTTAACAAGTAACCTGACTGCATTGTGCCCCTGCTGTAGTGATCTGTGGAACTTTGGACTTCAGGGTGATGATTTAGGGTTTCTGGTGGAAGAAATTTCTAAGTAGCAGTGTGTTCAAGAAGTGGATTGGCTGCTAACAACATGTGCTCATATGTCTGAGCAGAGAAATGACCTAATGTTGGCACTTATTTTTAAAGAGGGAGCCAAGCATACAAGTTTGGAAAATTTGCAGCCTGGCCATGTGGTAGAAAAGCAAAGCTCATTTTCAGGGTAGGATGTCAAGTGGTCTGTAGAAATTTGCAGAAGTAAGAAGGACCCAAGTGCTAATGGTCAAGACAATGAGGAAAAGGCCCCTAAGGCATTTCAGAGACATTTGGGGCAGCCCCTACCATCATAGGCTCAGAGGTCTAGGAGAATAGAATGGTTTCCTGGGCTGAGTCCAGGACCCTGCTACACTGCACAGCCTTGGGACACTGCTTACTGAATCCCAGCCACTTCATTTCCAGCATTGGCTTAGAGAGGCCCAGGTACAGGTCAGAATGTTACCTCAGAGGGTGCAAGCTATTAGCCTTGGTAGCTTCCATGTGGTGTTAAGCATGTGGGTGGGCAGAATGAAAGAGTTGAGGTTTGAGAACCCCTGCTTAGATTTCAGAGGATGTATGGAAAATTCTGGGTGTCCAGGCAAAAGCTTTTTGCAGAGGCAGAGTCCTCATGGAGAACCTGTACTTAGGGCAGTGTAGAGGAGAAATGTGGGGTTGGAGCCTCTGTAGAGTCCCCACTGGTGAGCTGCATAGTGGAGCTGTGAGAAAAGGGCCACCTTCCTCCAGACCCCAAAATGGTAGATCTACCAGCAGTTTGTACCCTCAGCCTGGAAAAGCCACAGGCGCTCAATGTCAGCATGTGAGAGAAACCATGGGGACTGAGCCCTGCAAAGCCACAGAGGCAGAGTTGCCCACAGTCTTCAGAACCCAACTCTTGCATCAGTGTGCCTTGGATGTGAAACATGGAGTCAAAGGAGATTATTTTGGAGTTTTAAGATTTAATGACTGCCCTGCCAGGTTTCTGACTTGCATGGGGCCTATCCCCTTTCTTTTTCTTTTCTTTTCTTTTTTTTTTTTTTTTTTGAGACAGTTTCACTCTTCTTGCCCTGGGTGGAGTGCAGTGGCATGATCTCAGCTCACTGCAACCTCTGCCTCCCAAGTTCAAGTGATTCTCCTGCCTCAGCTTCCCTAGTAGCTGGGATTATAGGCGTGTGCCACCATACTTGGCTAAATTTGTATTTTTAGTAGAGACGGGGTTTCACCACATTGTCCAGGCTGGTCTCAAACTTCTGACCTCAGGTAATCTGCCCTTGTCTGCCTCCCAAAGTGCTGGGATTACAGGCATGAGCCACAGCGCCTGGCCTATATCCTCTTTCTTTTGGCTGATTTCTCCCTTTGGAATGGGAATATTTACCAAATGCCTATATTTTCATTGTATCTTGGAGGTAACTAACTTGTTTTTGATTTTACAGGTCCATAGGCAAAAGCGGCTAACCTATGAGTCTCAGAAAAGACTTTGTCTTTGGACTTTTGAATTAATGCTAGAATGAGTTGAGACTTTGGGGGACTATTGAAAAGGGATTATTGTATTTGAGAAGGGCATGAGATTTGGGAGGCCGGGGTGGAATAATATGGTTTGAATTTGTGTCCCCACTAAGTCTCATATTGAATTGTGGTCCCCAGTGTTGGAGATGGAGACTGGTGGGAGGTGGTTGGATCTTGAGAGTAGATTTCTCCTGAATGGTTTAGCGCCATCCCCTTGGTGCTGCTCGCAGTGTAGTGACTGAGTTCTCTTGAGATCTGGTTGTTTAAAGGTGTGCACCTCCCCCCTTGTTCGCTCTTGCTTCTGCTCCTGCCTTTTGAGGTTCTTGCTCCCCCTTTGTCTTCCACCATTATCGGAAGCTTCCTGAGGCTTCCCTAGAAGCCAAAGCTTCTATGCTTCCTGTACAGCCTGTGGAACAGTGAGCCAATTAGACTTATTCTCTAAAAATTACCCACTCTCAGGTGTTTCTTTATACCAGCATGAGAATGGACTAATAGAAACTACACTTTAGACTAAATGGTTATCCATTTAGTCTAAGACGTATATAGAATATTCCATCCGACAACAACAGAATACATGTTCTTCTCAAGTGTACACGAAGCATTCTCGAGAACAGGTCATGTATTAGGTCACAAAGCAAGTTATAACAAACTTAAGAAGACTGAAGTCATACCTCATATCTTTTCTGACTACAATGGTATAAAACTATAAATCAACAATAGGAGGAGTTTTAGAAAATTCACAAGTACATGGAACTTAAACAATCTGCTTCAGAATGACCAATGGGTCATTGTACTCAATGGTGAAAGTTGAAAACTTTCCCTCTATAAGAGAACAAGACAAGGATGGTTTCTCTCAGCAGTTTCATTCAACATGACACTGGAAGTCCTAACCAGAGCAATTGGGCAAGAAAAAGAAATAAAAGGCATCCAAATTGGAAAGGAATGATTAAATTTTCCCTTAAAATTTCCCATATAATCTTATCTATAGAACACCCTAAATATTTTACCAAAAACCTATTAGAACTAATAAACAAATTCAGTAAAGTTGCAGAATATTAAATCAAGGAATATAAATCAGTAGCACGTCTATACATTAAAAACAAACTATCTGAGAAAGAAACAAAATCTCATTTATGATAGCTACAAAAAAAATAAAATAGGGCTAAATTTAACCAAGGAGGGGAATGCCCTGTATACTCAAAATTATGAAACATTGAAGAAAAAAACTGTAGAAGACACAAATAAATGGAATGATATTCTGTGTTCATGGTTTCAAGGAATGAATATTGTTAAACACCCATACTGCACAAAGTTATCTACAGGGTCAATGTACTCTCTATCAAAATTCCATGACATTTTTCACAGAAATAGAAAAAAAAATTCCAAAGTGTGTATGAAATCACAAAAGATTTTGAAAAGTCAAATAAACATTGAACAAAAAGAACAAAACGGGAGGCATCACACTACCTGACTTCCAAATACACCACAGTTATAGTAAAAACCATTTGTAGCATAAAACAAAAAAAGTTATAGTAAAAACCATTTATATCATAAAACAGATACACAAACCAATGTAATAGAACAGAAAGACAGAAATAAATCCACATATTTATAGTCAATTGATTTTCAACAAAGTTTCCAAGAACAGATAATAAGGAATAGACAATCTCTTCAATAAATGGTGTTGGAAAAACTAGATATGAACAGGTAAAAAAATAAAATCACATCTTTATCTCACATTGTATACAAAAATCAACTTCAAATGAATTAAAGACTTAAATGTAAGAACTTAAACTGTAAAAGCTCTATCCATGACATGGGTCTAGGCAATGAATTTTTTATATGAACCCAAAAGCACAAGCAACAAAAGCAAAAATAAACAAATGGAATGACATCAAACTAAGAAGTTTTTGTACAGCCAAGGAAACAGTCAATAGAGTGAAGAGACAATCTATGAAATGGGATAAAATATTTACAAGCCATGCAGCTAATATGGGGTTAATATCCAAAATATGCAAGGAACTTGAAAGACTATTACCAGATTTTTAAAATGGGAAAAGAAGCTGAATAGACATTTATTAAAATAAGACATACATATGGCCAATAGGTATATTAAAAATGCTCAACATCACTATTCATTAGAGAAATGAAAATCAAAACACAATGAAATATCACCTGACATCTGTTACAATGACTATGATAAAATGATGAATGATAACGATTATTGGTGAGAATGTGGAGAAAAGGCAACCCTTGAACACTGTTGGTAGGAATGTAAATTAATATAGTAATTATGGAAAACAGTATGGGGATTCCACAAAAATAAAAAAAAAATCTTGCATATGATTGAGCAATTCCACTACTGGGTATATATCTAAAGGAAAGTAAATCAATATATTGAAGAGATATCTGCATTCCCATATTTATTGCAGCACAATAGTTAAGATACAGAATCAACCTAAGTAGATGAATGGATGAAGAAAATGTGGTATATATACACAATGAACTACTAATTAACTGTAAATACGAAAAAAAAGTCCTGCCATTTGGGACAAACGGATGAACCTGGAGGACATTATTTTAAGTAATATAATCCAGGTGCAGAAAGTGTAATCTCACTTATAAGTGTAATCTGAAAATGTTGATCTCATAGAAGCAGAAAGTAGAATGGTGATTAGCGTAGGCTAGGGGTGAGGGAATACTGAGGAGATACTGGTCAAAGATTCAAAATTTCAATTAGGTAGGAGAAATAAATTCAGTAAATCTCTTGTATAACATGGTGAGTATAATTGAAAACAATGTATTGTATTCTTTATAATTACTAACAGAATAGACTGTAAGTGCTCTCACTACAAAAAATAACTATGTGAGGTAATACATAGTTAATTAGCTTGATCTAGCCATTCCATGATCTATACATATTTCCAAGCAACATATAATACACAATAAATATATACAAATTTTACTTGTCAGTTGAAAACATTGAATACATTAATACATAGCAAAACATCTGAAAGGAGATTTTAGAATGCAATAATCAGTGAACACACAAAAAGATATTCATAAATAAAATTTAAAAAGTCTAGTATGTACAAGACAGAGTTCACTGTTGCCAAGGGTAATTTGAAATAGGCACATCTATTCCCTTTCGGTACCTGTGTAAATTGTGTAGCATTTCTAGAGAATGGTACTATATTTATCTTAAAATATGCATGCACATTAATCTAGAAATGTATTCAAGCAAAGAGATAATATGTGTGAAAATATGTTCATGGCATTAATGTCTGTACTACTGAAAAGAACTGAAAACAAATTGTGTCCATCAATAAAAGAACCAGACAAACTATTTATAAGCCACACGTAATAAAACATTATGCAGCTGCTTACAATTACAGAGTTTTTTGGGAGATATCTAAGACATGAGTGAACTAACACAAATATATTACTGAAACCATTGGCTAAATGCATTTATTGATGTGTCACTGGAATGGAGAAACAGAATAGAGAAAATTCACCAGGATGTTGACAGTGGTTTTCTATGAATGGAGGGTCTTAGCAGATGTTGTCAATGCTCTTTCCATACCCCCTAGCTTTTGTTTTTCCTATACAAGCTTTGCGGTGCTCTACTGGCAATTTCTGGAACTCTGCTTCCCATCTTTTTCCAGCCCTATATGTGGAATAATCAGGAAGTGAGGAAAAACACAGGTTGGGAGGACAGCCCTCTGGGAATGATAAATAGTATTTAGAGAATAAACACTCCAGCTTCTTCCCCCTTGGGTACAGGGTTACAGCTGTGAGGAATGGTCCCTGTTGTCTCCCAGAGGTCCCCAGCAGATTGAACTCCAGTTGTTTTCAGCAGTCAACTATTCATTAAGGCACCCTCATTGGATTCTTCTCACTGTCTTTATTCCACACTCTGCTAAGAGTACTTCCTGATTTCACCCTCCACATAGGTCAGTTGCACTCAAATCTTTGCCATAGCTGCTGCTTAGGAAAGCATTAAAAAAATGAGTTGTTTGAATTTTTTCTTTCTTTGTACTCTTTTCTACTGCTTACATATTTTTCTCTGTGTTTCTATATACACATGTAAATTAGTTATGGTGCTCAAAATGAAATACTCACTTTCATAGGTCTGCAACAAACACTCTTGACTCATAAACACCCTATCTGTGACCAATTGTTCATGCCATAGTTCCCTCAGCTTCTTCTGCACACTCAACTATAGTTTCCTAGGAATAGCCTCTCTTCTCTCCTGACCTGCTAGAAGACATATACAGCAGCTTTCAGCGTATCTCCTTCTCTAAGAGTATAATTAACATGAGCACAGTGCACGGTACATAGGCAGTGCTCAATAGTATCTGGAAACTGTATTAATGAATAAATGAATGATGCCAAAGTTTGCTACTGAAATCTCTAAACTTCTGCCCCTGGAATTGCCTATATTCTGGGACTAATCAAATTCTACTTTGAGTAAGATATCTTTTTTCAAATATCTGTCTAGGCAGATGATCATTAAGCACCTGGGTTGGCATGTGACCTGGGCAAGCTGCTTAAACTCTCAAAGAGTCAGTTTTCTCTACTTGAAAGTGATGGAGTGTTGATATGAGGATTAAAGGAGATTATTTATGGATAGCTTTGACAGTGCATAGTAGGAATTCAAACAGCAGAGAAGCATATGGATGTATCAGGACGTGTTCAACCTTTGAAGACTGGCCAGTTCCACACTGCACTGTGTGATAGAGTTCTTTGTTAGGAACGTCTGCTGGCAAGGCAGTAGGCTGGAAATCAGAATTACTAATAATTTAGGAACTGCCTTTATATTCTTACACCTAACTTAGACATCTAAAAGAGTTTTGTTCTTTGAATATTCTAAAAGTGAATACCCAAATTTATAGGTTCCAAACTATTTATTCAATTTATATGAGTATTTTATTGTCCTGGCATTCCATTTTTAAAAGCCGATTTTCCCCTTTGCCTTGGACAATAATAGGTCAAAGTTTTAATTACTATATATCATAAACTCCTCTTAAAGCAATATAAAATATATACGTCCTATAATTTCAACAAGCTTCTACAACCATGTTTATTCACAATTATAAAGGCCAGAAGCATCTTTTTTTTCTATATACAACTTCCATTAAATAACAGTTAAGTGCTGCATGCTCCCTGCAGTAAACTGCTAGATATGTCTTCCATAATATTAAAGATGTCTCTAACTAGCTTGTCTAGAGATTTACATTACTTAAGAAGTCCCATTGCTGGAAACATTTCCATGTACGTAAAGATAAGTTAAAGCTCCTAAACATGCTTTCCCAGTGACTAAAGATGAGATTTGTGTGATTTGCCTTTGTGAGTCTCTCTCTCTCTCTCTCGTTCATATTTATCTGCCCTATTTGCTTATCTTTCTATTGCCTCCTATTCTGACCTCTATTTGGAGATCAAAATGTTACCCTTGTCATTGCAGATGTGTATACATGTGATCTTTAGATATGGTAGATGAGGCTTTTCTTTTCTTTTCTTTTTCTTTTTTTTTGCACTTGACTCTAACTGCATTTGTCAATGTTCTTCTCCATTGTCTTAATTTCTGTTGAATATGCAGTATGTATACATACATGAAAATGCTATATTCATTTTAGGAAATATTCATTTAAGCATAGACTAGAAGACTTTTTAGGGGAAGATTTAAAAAAATGTGCAAGAGGAAAAGCTAGCTGCCTTATAAAGTACAATTACATCAGCTCTATACATTGATAAGGGAATTTTGTTTTAGGCTTGCGAAATATTTTGCACATTATAATTAATTTTATATCTGTATTCCAGAAATATGGAGGCATACAAAAGGTTTGGAAAGAATTCAGAGGAGATTATTAAGATGAACTGAATTTCCATAAAAGAAGCCAGATAGCTATCTAATAATGGCAATGGGCATATAGAACATGGTAGATAATTTCGAGCAGGGGTCACAGTATTCTGATCATGGTAATTCTAAGTTTTCAAATTCCTTGTGTATGTGTATGTTTCGAATTTTGAAGTTCTTTCCCCCTCTCCACCCCCCGCCCCGCCCAGAGGTTGGTATATTTAGACTTGCTGAAACACAGAGGAACAGATATTTAATACCCTAGCAAATTTCTCAGTTCTTTGTATCTGTAAGCTGGTTTGTTAACGCCTTGAGCAAACCTTAACATTGCTATTAACTGGTGACAAATATGCAGAAAAGCTAGAGTCTCCGATATGCTATCATTTGCCTTATTGGTAAGTAAGTACATTTCTTTTCTTCTTTACCTACTGAGCCCATGAGGAGCCCTACCTGTTTTGGTACAACTTAGAAAAAGCAATGCCATTAGTAAATATAATGGTATTTTATGTTTTTATAATGCAAATAGAATGTCTGCACCAACGGCACCAAGCCAAAGGTAGAACCATTTGGTCTGAAAGTTTTATTCAAAACAGATCTGTGCTGATTTTGCCTCTGTCTGTGACTGAGACAAATTAAACAGCAATTGTATGAGACAGTCTTTTGTCTTCATGGAAAACTAAGATGTCTCTTATACATGACTGATATTTTATTATTTTGTGCACTTACACTTTAAATTAATGGTCTAGTTAATTATAGTTGAATTCAAGTCAAAATTCTGTAAAAGTGCAAGTGACTGGCATCCACATTAATACCAAATTGTTCATCAGGAGTCTTGTTATTAGAGTAAATACCAAGAAAATTTACTATGATTGGGTCATTATTTTAAAGTGTCCCAATTTTAACATTTTTTTTTCTGGACAATTGTGTTTTATTAGGGTTGAGTAATTTAAATTCTTTATACAGAGTCTTGCTCTATCATAAATTAAGGAAATACTAAGAAAAAGCATGCAGATTTACAGGTTGATAGGCAGTTGGAGCTTTATGTTTTAGGAATAGTTGAGGTTTGAATGAACATTAGGTCTTTTTACTTGAAGGAATTGAAAACATTCTTAAATAGAATTCCATCTCACCCAAGTTAGCATCAAGGTTGGTTGGGACAAAGGTGATCAGTATGGGAAGGGAATTTAAGAAACAGTGTGATTGCTGTGGGAACTGATATTAAAAGCCCCCCAGGGCTAACTTAGATTCGGATTGCAAAACTTGGCCTCTCATATATAACTCCTATATATAGAGGTGGAGCCATCTCCTTTTACTACAGTTTAAGAGGAAGTTGTACATGATACTTCCTCTATTTTTTTAAATCAACTTTTAAGTTCCAGGGTACATGTGCAGGATGTGCAGGTTTATTACATAGGTAACCATGGTTTGCTGCAAAGATCAACCCATCACCCAGGTATTAAGCCCAGCACCCATTAGCTGTTCTTGCTGATGCTCTTCCTCCCCTCACCCCGCACCCTCAATAGGCCCTAATGTGTGTCTCTCCCCACCATGTTTCCATGTGTTCTCATCATTTAGCTCCTACTTATAAGTGAAAACGTGGTGTTTGGTTTTCTGTTCCTGCATTAGTTTGCTGGTAACAGCAGCTGCCAGCTCCATCCATGTCCTTGCAAAGGACATGATCTCATTCCTTTTAATGGCTGCATAGTATTCCATGGTATATAGGTATGACATTTTCTTTATCCAGTCTACTGTTGATGGGCATTTGGGTTGATTCCATGTCTTTGCTACTGTAAATGTATATAAAATTGACACAAAATACACACCTGATTAATGGTTTTCACAAGGGGTCTTCATCAAAATATTAGAGGAGACAAGAAAGTAGTAACCTTAATATGAATTCAGCTTTCCATGTCATGTGAGTCATCTCTTAATTCCCTTTACTGCTACCTATTTTTCCTATCATCTTCCCACCATAGAAGATAGTCACTAAGAGGGATATCCACTCTGTGAGAGGAGGTTAGAGGGAAGACGAGACTGTAGGACCCTGGGCTCCATTGCCCACTATAGACAAGGCAGTTTCACTCATCTGTTTCATGCTTCACTATTCTATGTAAAATATGACCTGAAAAAATTCTACTGCTAAATATAATAGTATTTCATGTATGGTATATACAATCATTATTTCAGTTCTATTATATAATATGTATAATATAATGTAGTATGAGATATATATTATTTTATTATTACAAGTTATACGTGTGTGTGTGCATGTGTGTGTGAACATATATAAATTCTTTAAGGTAGATGTTGATGGTCTTAGTATATGTGGCTTCATTTTGCTAACCCAAGCCACTTAAAATAGCAGGGAAAAAAATTTTTAAAGAAATTCAGCCTAACTCTATGGGTGGGAGGGAAGAGTCAGCATGACCTCAGTAGAGCAGAAATTTAGAGCAATATTTGTAAGACCGAAGGCAAATTGATGTTTATCCCACCAAATATTATACTTGAATTCTTTCTAGTGTGTTTTTCCTTTTATACCAATAGTTCGTCTACCAGAAAAAAACTGATGTATCATTATTGTTTAATTTTAATTTTTTTCTGTTTCTATTACATTTTGTTTTATTTTAATTGATAACAAAATAATTGTACATATTTATGGATACATAGTTATATTTTGATACATATAACATACAGTGATCAGACTCATCACCTCAAATACTTATCATTTCTTTCTAGTGAAAACATTCAATATCCTCCTTCTGCTGTTTGCAAGTATATATTGTATTATTGTTAACTATAGTCATCCTACAGCAGTATAGAATACTAGAACTCATTTTTTGACTACCAGTTATTTTGAACATTTTCTAATAGCTATTCAGCTGTATTTTTGTGTTATTAATTTCCTTTTCCTTTTTAAAATTACAATATTTATGTTTTTCTTATTCATGCATCATAAAAGTGTATAAATTATTTGTCCACAAATGATGTTTGACATTTGTTATTTTTTTTGAAGCTACTTCCTAATTTTCAATTTACTCTTTAAATCTTCTTTATGGAACTTATATTTTCAATCTATAAAATGGGAGAAAGAGCTCCAGACATATATTTTATCTATTAGGTGTGAAGACACTTAAAAAGATAAAAGTAATGGAAAGCACACCCAACTCCATAGTTGGAAGGTACATTCTAAATTCATGTTGTACACAGTTATTATGTCAATAACTGGCGAACTCGAATAATTTTTACTTTTGATTCCTAAATTGTATAAAAAGATTAAATTGATCAACCTCTCTTTCAGCATTTTTAATTTCATACCACTATCCAGATTTTGAACATCTCATATATCATAAAGGAATAATTTAACGCTAGATTTTTTGGACCTCCAATTTGACAGTATCTTTCATTTTTTAAATGAATGTAATCATCTTTAGCTATGAAGTGTGATAATTAACTCAAATTGTACTTTGGAATTAAAGACATTTTCAGACAGTTGTGGGCAGCTCATTGGTTAAAGTGGGATGTTGATTATGAGGGGTAACTTAATTTAATCATTATTGTTTGAATTACTGCACATAGATTGTGTTATTCGTCTGTGAAAAAGAGTATCAAATGCTTCCAGTTTTTAAAGAAGTCCTGAAGAAACTGTGAAAAGCATATTTTCACGTTAAGAGATAATTTTCATATGTTTAGAAATGGTACACGGTCTTACCCTAGCTTTGCAGTTACAGCCTACATTAATAACCAACAACCTGGGTAGCATTTATGCTCTTAACCACCCTCCCTCAACCAAAAAAGAATTATTTTCAGACTTTAAAAAACTATGTACCAAAGAAGTGAGTTCTATTCCTAACCACAATATTAGTTGTTACGAGGCTTTGGATAAATCAACTAAGCAAATTTTTTCTGCCTCAAATCTTAATTTATACATGAGATTAGATCATGTCACATCAGTTTTATTTTATAAGATTTTATTTATTTAGGATATTTTCTGCATATTTTCGTTATATGCATATTAAGCAAATTAAATTTTGCTATTTGTGGCTAAAATAATCCATTCTGTCTTAAACTAAAACATAATTTACTGGCTCACAAATTGCATTTGGATTCTCATTCAATATCATCACAAATTGGTCTTTTTCTAGCTCTCAATTGTATTTTTCAGTGTGTTGGCTTCATTCTCAAACAAGCAAGGTGGCCAAAATAGCTTCATATTTATATCCAATCTTCTTGGCAATCCAGTGAAAGGAGAGTACCTCACATTGGAACTTTTGGGAAAACACCTGAGGAGTGGCTTTGAGCCGCATTTCTGTTTAACAGAACAATTACTGTGGCCAAGGGCATATGGTAGTTTGATTGGACGAACCTGGGCCTTCATCCATTGCTAAAGACAAGGAGTGGTGCCATGTGAAAGAGAAGTTCCCCAGAGGAAAATAGAGTGCTGACATTAGAAGGGAAAACAGTTGAGTAGGCAAAAAACCACCAGATGAACCAATCAGAAAACTCCCGTCCAGTAACACGTGCTTTAATTCTATTTCTTCTCCCACAAATTGATCACAAAATTCATTGAGATATGCTGTCCAGTACTAAAGTTATCTTCACATTTGGGTCAGAGAATATGTACAAATTTATCTTTTCTGAACATCTTGTTGAAACATTAATCCAGATAAACTCTAGAACATGTCAGTATAAATAGGACTGAGTAACTAAGACAGGAACAATCCTCTAATGGAGAAGTTTTAGGCTCTGAAGCCTCAAGTTTGTTTGGATTAGTGGAGTCCAAGCTTTGGTATATATTTGGTATAT
>NW_016814655.1:1338341-1402724 GCF_001698545.2 Rhinopithecus bieti | reverse complement strand
AATATTTCTAAAATATTTATAGAAATAAATATTCCTATTTATTCACAGAAATAAAGCATGGTCTGAAAACGGAATACCCCGAGGCCTGGTACCAGGTCTAAGACTAGGAAGGGAAAGATTGATCATAGAGTATTACCTAGAATCATCATTTGAATTATGATGTCATAGCTAAATAATTCATTACCTAACATTTAGAAATTGTCTTATAAAACATTTGTATTGACCTTCAAGTTTCAGAAATTGGAATTTCAATCCTAAAGGACTTTGGAACTTTACATTTTTATATCACTTGAAGCATTTGATTTTTTCTTCCCTGCTAGGCCATGTGAACTTCTACCAAGCTATCCCACTTCAGTTAATGCAAATCATTGAGACTGAACCTTCTTTTATTTCTTTTCTTTTTTCTTTCTAATAATGGCATTTGTATTTTATTAGTAGGTGCTCTTTGCCTCATATATGACACTGCCTAGACAATATCCACAGATCCTACAGTGACTTGAAGAACCTGTTCAGACACATCTATTTTTGCCTCATATAAAACCTGTCCACTAGTCTGATGTATTTACTGACTCAAGAAAAAAAAAATGTTTTACTTCTAGCAGTAGAGGCTTCTAGGGGTGGAGAGGAACCCATTTTGTTTAAGAACACTGGAATCATTCACTATAGATCATAACTCTCCCCTCTCCCCGAGTTTACCAGTGTCTAAACTTTTATTTTGACAAATAAATTTGTTCTCACAGTAGTCAGGGCACATTAACCCCTCTTTATTGGACACATTATTACCTTAAATTGTTGCATAAAGACTTAGTTTTCTTGCATTTTTCCCCACAATATTTGGATCGCATCTGCTTTTTTCTATGCTGTAAAATTTTAAGAATAAATATTTATCTGTCCATAATAAGGCCCACAGATTTCTGGAATCTAAACGTTCCAGAGGAAAGTCAATCATTCCAATTAAGTTGTAACAAGAACCACCTAAATTGCCTATTGATTTTTGTCTTCACAATCAACCACATATAGAGAAGGAAGATTGGATTCCAACATGGGCCTTATCACAGCTGGCTTCATGAGCTTCTGGAAAAATTCATCCTGCGCAACTTAAATCCGATATTATGTAACAGGCCTTACACTCAAGTCCTCTTCAACATTACCTTAGTCTTCCTTTTCAGTCACATCTTCCACAGCTGTTCTATAAAGCCTCTCTCCTTCAACCATTCTGACCAATGCACTACTGCATAATACCATATTTATTTCTTAGAGCAGAGACCTCTGAAAATAGAAAATCATCTTTCAATTGAAATTTGAAAGATGGATTTGATTTCAATGGACAGAATTCTCAGGGCTTTCTGAAAATTTCCAAGAAGCATCACTGTCATGTCGTTCATCTTCTAAACGAGAATGAAATATGCATGCTCTGAGAAACCACTTCCAACCTCAGGCATTGCCCATGGATCACAGCATCGTTTCTTCAAGGCTCAAATATATTTATTATATTACATGTTGGGCTTATTTATTTACTTATTAACTATCTTCCCTCACTAGAATGAAAGCAGGAAGTTTTGACTCTTTGTTCACTGCTATATCCTCAGCATTTAGAATAGCGTTTCACGTATAGTAGTCACTCAGTATAAGTTTGTTAAATAAATATAGTTTAGAATCCTTTTCAGTGTAGAACTACTGCCCAGCACTCTTAATGAATTGGTATTAGAATTCAAGATTAAATCTATTTGCCATCTGTATTTGACACTTCATAGGCTACAGTGTATTTCATTGTTTGTCCTGAATATATCTCATCTTCCTCATTGCTAGACACATAATAAAGCCACACAACTAAATAATGTTACCTATAATTAAACTTTTTAATGGTGGGCATTCCTCATGAATAACGCACAGATGCCAAGAGCTATCAGTTAATGGATTCCTACAGTGGTGGCTTTGTGATCTATCAACTTGGCTAGGCTGAACTACCTTTCCAGGTTCCCTTTTCTGGCTTGGGTGGGCCAAAACAGAGATTCTTTTGTGAGATTTGAAAAGAATAAAGCAGCAGGTCTTTGATAGCTCATATGTACTGCTGTTTACTTGTTTACTTACCTAATTGGCATGATACAGACAATAAGACTGCAATGGTTTCACCTTCCACTGGATTCTCCATTAGCTTATTGGACTCCTGGGCTGGATGTGCATGTTTAGCTCTCTTGCAAAAAAAAAACCCAGTTTCTGCAGGACACCCACACCACTAAGGCAACAGCCATAAGACCTGACAGTTTATAGTTTGTCCTACTGAGTTCCTGAGTTCCAGGTCTTGCTGAGTTCCAGGTCTTGCTTGTCCTTGTTCTTCTCTACTTTACATCTGTCTTCCCTTCCTGTCTGCCTGCCTTGTGGACTTTGAGCTCTAGCATCAGTCTCTGAGGCAATAGCTTTACAGAAGTTGATTAACCAGCTTTCACAATTGCTTAAGCACAAATCATTATGCAAATCTACTTCTGCCTATCTAATCTATCTAACCTTCTTTCCATCTATCTATCCATCCATCCATCCATCCATCCATCCATCCATCCACCCACCTTCATCATCATCATTTATCTATCTTTTTCTATTGAGCCCTAACACATCCACTATCCGCCATGAACCCAGTTAGGCACTGTTATCTCCAGCCTTTCAACAGCACTGTCTATTATAATCTTCCCTATGCTCCAGAACATTTAAAACCACATCTGCTTGATTTCTAAGCCTGTCATCTTTTCATCCTTCATACAATCTTAACTACATATTCTTTTCTCACAATATTTATAAAATAAAACATATCCACATTAAAATTATATTAACATGATTCCACTAGCTCCTGCCAAAGCATTTGGCATTTTGAAGCAGGAACAAAAAAAGTTGATGGAAAACAAAACACTAACAGAAGAATGTTTCCTTTTACTGAGGTCCGTCTAGGAACGTTTCCAATGTGTGCTTTGAGAACTTAGATACATTTCAATTGATGCACCAATTTTAACATCCGCTTGGGCTCTTAAAACTAGATGTCTGGTCTATAATGTCTGTCTTAAGTGTATAAAACAGAAAAACTCCAACTAAATAAGTTCGTCATTTATGTCTATACCATGACTTTTAACCTGAGAGATCTCTACTTGATTCTGAATTTTTTTTTTTTTTTTTTTTTTTGAGACGGAGTCTCGCTCTGTCGCCCAGACTGGAGTGCAGTGGCCAGATCTCAGCTCACTGCAAGCTCCGCCTCCCGGGTTCACGCCATTCTCCTGCCTCAGCCTCGCGAGTAGCTGGGACTACAGGCGCCCGCCACCTCGCCCGGCTAGTTTTTTGTATTTTAGTAGACACGGGGTTTCACTGTGTTAGCCAGGATGGTCTCTATCTCCTGACCTTGTGATCCGCCCGTCTCGGCCTCCCAAAGTGCTGGGATTACAGGCTTGAGCCACCGCGCCCGGCCGATTCTGAATCTTTAAGATTGAAATGAAATCTCTCTTTAAAAATGATGGTCTAAAACTGAGGCCAAACAGAACCTTTTTTTAACGTGTCTGACCAATAGTTATTTTCTGTTCCTACCCCTACCCAAATTATAGTAATCTGTCACCAGCCACAGAGAAAACTCCTCAACAGGAAAATGCATGTAAAACGCTACAAATTGTCCTTGGAACAGAGTGAGTTTTAACAAATATTAGTCATTATTTTCATGTTAATTATTGTTTTCTGCCATTATTTTGTTGCAGCTGGTAAGAGACTCTTCACTTTATCTCAACCAAATAGATTTTGCATCCCAAAGGCCCCGCGTGATCTTCATTTTCATACCCTTGAGAATGATAGAAGCTTCTAGTGTATGTGGTGTACTCTGTGTGGCCAGCAGAGGGAGCAAGGAGTTCTTTAGAAAAGTAACATTTCTTTCTGCCTCAAATTGGCAGATTGGAGATAAAGTGCTGATCTTTGGGACAAGTCCGCATTACACTAACTTCATGTAGAACAAGTGTTTTTCATTTCTAACTGTGGAATGAAAAAGAAAATGGTGTTTCCTCTCTTCTCCTAATTTTATGGGCCGATCACTCCTCTCCATACAAATTATAGAAAAACGCAATTCGCCATGAACCGCTCATTGCTTCCCTAGCAAATTTATCCGTTTATAGCACACAGATAATTTATTCATACATTCACACAGTCCATCATTCATTCACACAGATAGATACTTAACAAAGACATAAGGTCCTATGTAGCTGACAATGTGAGTCTTGTTTGGATGAGTAGAAAGGAAGATTAAGAAAAATAATAAGAGTATAGGCATTAGAGAAGTTTTGATATATCTTTTAGATACCAGTTTGAAGCAAGCTCCAAAATGATGCTAACAAGCCATGTAATTATGCGACTTCTCATTAGTGATAATTCATTAGCAAGCCAATGTTATGCATGTCTGTTAATCACCTCCTGGATATGGCTCTCTCTGGAGGACCACAAATGAGATTTTTAATTTTTCACAACAGCTTTCACTCTTTTCCTCTTGCATTTGCATAGCACCTTATGCTTCTCAAAGTTGATTGACACACATAATCTTATTTGATTCTCACCTTGGGCCTGAGAGGTCAGTTTATTTACAAGCCCTCCATTGTCAACATGGAGTAGGGGGAAGGTAGGTACACATAGTGGCTGAATAACCTGAAACTGGAATTTAGGGTCCTGATTTCCAACCCCATTTGATATTCTTAGATGAGCTATCCATACTAGGTGTTTAGTAAATGCTTGCTGGATGAATGTCTGATACTACTCTTTCACTTTGTTTCACTGATAGTCTGTGATACTTGCTGATTGTCAATTAACATCCAGAGAAAGAGAAAGTCATAAAGACTTTGGTTTTAAAATCAATGAGCTGATGAAAAGTTCTACAACTATACAGTGGTGATGGTTGTACAACACTGTGAATGTATTTAATGGCAGTGAATTTTACACTTTAAAATTATTACCATGGTAAAAATTATGTATTTTACTACAAGCCTTTAAAAAAATGATATCAATAGAGGGGTCATTTGCATTCTGGCCACAGAAGGGACTAAAGAAATGGAAGGCTACATGTAAACTGGAAGTGTCTGTAGAGAGGATACCTACTTCAAAGAAGGAGTTAGAGTATTCACAGTTCCTTCTGCTGAATTAAATTATTTGACCAAAAGCTGCCTCCATACCTACCAAATGGTAACCTAGTGTAACATGTAAACAAACTGCAACCTAACTTGAGAGTACATTCTTGTAAAAAGTAAGAGTTTCAGCCAATCTCAGCAGCTGAACTTTCAGGCAGTCACGGGCTGCAAACTGCTCAGGCATGTCTGAACAAGGCAAATGCTAAGCTGCAACCAATCAAGCTGTGTCTGTGTCTCACTTCCTTTTTCAGTCTGTAAATACTGCCTGCTCACATTGCCGGGTGAAGCTCTCTGAACCTCTCTTGGTTCTGAGTGCTGCTGAATTCATGAATCTTCTTTGCTCAGATAAACTCGGCTAAATTTAGTTTGTCTAAAGTTTTTCTTTAAACACTTCCAAAGCTTAAATTTGACACTTCTGTTATTCCAATTCATCAGCACATTGGCTTGGGATTACATCCCTTCTGAGAGGAAATTTCTTTTAATTTTACTCAACCAATTTTCATCACAAAAACGATTAAAACATGGACTTAGTTTTCAAATAGGTCATAGTCCTTTGGGACAGAAGATGTAGTTTTACATAATAAATGTTTAAGTCAAAACAAAAACAGAACCCATGAGAAGTGAAGCATCAGTTCAGTACAGACTTCGATTTATTTCTAAGCTTTGGTGAGAGAAGAGTTGCCTGCCCTATTTGGTCCCAAACGCTCTTGACAACCATATCTGAGGTCACCGCGTGTATGTTGACAGAATCTTCATTCAGATATTGAAAACACTTTGAAAATTTCTCTACAGCCAGCTAGGGAACACAGTTTCTTTTTCCCCATTGTGATTTAATTATCAGCTTGCTTCTGCTTTCTTTTACCTTTATGTAGGGCAGGCCACCTAGTTCCCAGCCTGAAATCAGCTTTCTCCATAGGGAGAAAACAAACAAAAAACAAAACAAAACAAAACAACAAACAGGCCGGGCGCGGTGGCTCAAGCCTGTAATCCCAGCACTTTGGGAGGCCGAGGCGGGCGGATCACGAGGTCAGGAGATGGAGACCATCCTGGCTAACACGGTGAAACCCCGTCTCTACTAAAAAAAATACAAAAAACTAGCCAGGCGAGATGGCGGTCGCCTGTAGTCCCAGCTACTCCGGAGGCTGAGGCAGGAGAATGGCGTGAACCCGGGAGGCGGAGCTTGCAGTGAGCTGAGATCCGGCCACTGCACTCCAGCCTGGGTGACAGAGCGAGACTCCTTCTCAAAAAAATAAATAAATAAATAAACAAAACCAATATTCATGCCACAAGGTAAGGAATTAGTCTTTTGATGTTTATTTAATTTTCTTCCTGACTGGTGAGATTTCCTACTTTAATATCATGAAGGCTTTGAAGTAACTTCCTTGTCTGGTGTTTGAAATGTTTATTTCTTTGGGTGTGTAGTGCTCTTGTGATGAAGTGTATTCGTGTACACTGCACGACTCACTTCTCAAGATCACCCTTGGCCGGGTCAGAATGAGAATGGTTTCTGTCTTTTGAACTCACCTGTGAGGACTCTGTGAGAAGTGAGCCAGAATGAATTACACAGAAACTAATTGATTTAATTATATTTCTTTTACAATCTGTGTAATTCACACATATTGCTCTACTATTTCTCATGAAAAAACATTGCTACTCTGCATATTATATGTTCAGAAAACCATATACACTTATTGTCATGTAATATTAAAAATCTTTGTGGTCCCTGATGAAAAGAGCCAAATACATTCCCAGAGGGAAGATACTCAAATCCATTCTTTTCTTCTCAACATTTTGTGTCAATAAATTTTCATTTCCCTAGATGTAAGGTTGCTGGGGTACTTGGCAACAGAGTCTACCATGGCCTTCAGGTTGCTGGCTTTGTTTTCCCTGTCACTTATCAAAGCTTACCTGTCATAGCTTGGATAAAGGTAAGGCTTGGCATCTCTTTATGCAATGGGCTTCTCAAGATCCACCCCAAGCCAATCATGTCATTAGCCACATGAAATTGCCCTTTCTTCTCCCTATTCAACATTTAGTTACAGCCTTTCCACTGATTACATAAGAGAAAGGTGACTGGTAAGTGGAGGATAATAAATTCTGGTAAACTTAGAGATGAACTAACCAACCCAAGCAAAAAAGGGATAGAAGAGTGTGAAGTGAACAGAGTCCAGACACCTGTTTTGGAATGTGAGACTGGTATTTCTTCTCTGAACAGCATCATTGCAGTATCACGTGCTTGCTGGCACTTTTTTCCGATTGGTTAATGTGTTTGCCATAGGTTAAATATTCGGTTGAATATTTTGGGTGTCACTTCACCTGCTATTCAGCTTTTGCTGAATGTTGCCCATCATTTCACCATCTTCAGCCGCCACAGAAAAAGTTTTCTGAAGAACCCTGAGCACATTGGAATCAAATCCTGTTCCCATCATTAACTAGCTGAGAGACTTCAGACAAGTCATTTCTCTCTCTGTGGTGTGGTGTCATAACATGAAATATGATTAGATAACCTTTAAGGTTTAATCTAGATCCAAAGCAGTGTTTCTTTGTTATGTATTTACTGAATATAAAGACAAAGGGAATGGTTTCTGTCTTTTGAACTCACCTGTGAGGACTCTGTGAGAAGTGAGCCAGAATGAATTACAGAGAAACTAATTGATTTCATTGTATTTATTTTACAATCTGCGTAACTCACTCATTTTGCTCTATTTTTCATGAGAAAACATTGCTACTCTGCATATTGTATGTTCAGAAAACCATATAAATTTATTGTAATGTAATATTAAAAATCTTTGTGGTCCCTGATGAAAAGAGCCGAATACATCCCTAGAAGGAAGATAGTTGTTAATGATTATGGTGTATGTCAATGGAAAGTCACTGTGTCCCCACTTGGAGATGACTCGCGTTCAGAAGCATTTATTCATTGATTAGATATCCTAGGTGTCAGGCACTGAGTTTGGTGCTGAAGACAAAACCATGAGCAAAAGCATCTACGGACCCTACTTTAAATGAGTTTAGAAGCTAGTGAGTTGATTGATAGTCTAAATGAGACCATGGTATTTGGGGTCAAACAGATCTGGCTTTGAATTTCAGGTCTGCCCCTTTTTGTCATTGAGACCTCGACACAATACCAGGTATACAGGAGGATAGTCAGTGTGTTTGGGAGAATAAGCCTCTGTACATATGGCTGTAATAAGACACTTGCTCATTTCCATCCTGCCACAAAATAAAAAAATAAAAAAAAATAAAAAATAAAAAAAAACCTCTTCTAGCTAGAAATTTTCATTACATCTCTTCCTCATGGGAAGAATTGCCCATTAGCTCTAGTAAGTTGGTAATTGTGTTATGCCTCTAAGCAGGGAGAAGTAAGCTAAATGTATTCCTGACTTATAGGTTTATTAACATTTGAGCTCTAGTTAATTTGAGCACCGTTTTAGAATAGAATTTAGGGCAAAGGAAAGAACAGGAGGAAGGAGGCGCCTTGTTTGTGAGCAGGTGGTAGAAGCAGGTAGGAAGGGAGATGAGAATGAATCTACAATGAACAAATACTCCTCTTAATTATGTATTAACCAGAGGTCTTCATTATTTGATGGAATAACTTGCCCATTTCTACCTTTCCCTTCTGGTATTTAATAACTGAACTGTTTATTGCTTTAGTGGTAAATTGTGTCAGGAACCTGCAGTCCCAGAATTTTAAGAGCCTATGATTGAATCAGTTGAAGAAATCAAGAATAAGGAGCCCTGTATTATAGCCCACATGTGGGCAGTCATCTCTCCTTGGGAAGTCAGATGGACCGCAACAGGGGAACAATGGACAAGAAGAGAACAAAAAAGCAAATATTCTGTGCTCTAAAATATTAACACAGAGAAATTCTAGTCATGGTTGAAAGAAAAAGGGTGAGGGGATCTAATGGTCAAAAATAAGATAATAATATAGAGTCTGACTCTTGAAGGATTTTGTTTTGTTTTCCTTAAGTGCCCAGAAAAGGCCTAAATAAATGGAGCTTGAAGATATAAAAGTGTGTGTCAGAATGAAATCCTCATGAAAATATTAAAGAAGTATTCTAGAGTAAAATACTAGTGGATGTTCAAAAAAACTGATATAGGTGATTCTACTTTGTCCTCTGACGTACACACACACACACACACACACACACACACACACACACCTGTCTCCCTTTTTAGCATGATAGAAGGGATCTTTTGCTGATTCTTCTAGTCTACCTCCTCCAACTAATGCTTCAGACACATAAGCACTTACTACAAGGACCTTACCATCTCCCACTACTAGATCAGTCCCTGACTCCACCTGATGCAGGAGGACATATGCTCCCAGGGGAGCCTTGGGGTCTGGAGAAGTCTGCACCCTGGCTGGGATCATTTATGTCTCAACCTGTCTGGAAGGTGTCTTCATGGTCTTCTTCAAAGAGGTGGAGAACAGGGCACTGACCAGGTGGGTGCAGGTGACCCAAACACCCAGGAGGTACTCCTTGTTCTACACCACCAAAGTAGAAGATGTAAAAAATGAGGCATGGCAGGACAAAGCCACTTGCTCAAGGTCTCATGGAAAGAATGTACAGCTGGAATCAGTTCTTTCAACTTCAAGCCCTGTTTTGGTTTTCCACCGTGCCATTCCCAAAGCCATCAGAGGAGGATGTGATGTAGGCCCAGACCCCTAAGCTTCTTCAACTCTCAAATATGTATGCATCCTCAGTGTCAGCAATGAGTATGTGCTCCTCACATCCAAAGATCCCAACACCAATCACTGGCGTATAAAAGTACCCTTTGAGACACTGTCTACTGGTGATACCATAGCTGCATAAAGCTGTCCATAACTGTTTGATTAAAGATCCTGGCAGTAGATTAGCCAGAGAGAGGGGTGCCGTCTACTGCCATGATACGTAGAAGGGCTCTGCATTTAGCTCAGGGGCCTCAGTTTGGATGTATAATATTCCTACTTGTCCCTGGTTAAATATTTTGCACAGCAGGCTTTGAAAGTCAGTGCAACCTATGGGCATGACCAGAGGAAAATAAACCACAAGTAGTACACCACTAGCTGTCAAAAGAATGTCATAAAAGTGATTTGGTAGTCAAAAATGAACAGAAAATAGAGAGAGAGAAGAGATTAGCCTGGCTACTCAGGAGGCTCTGGATTCAGATTGCCTGGGCCACAGTTGTGCCTCTGCTGTTATTTTAAATAGATTTCCTGGGAATCAGACTCTGATACAAACATATGACTGCACAGAGTTATTGGGGTGTGCTCTTAAATCAAAATCTGTAGAGGAGTGAAGGAGTAGAGTGAGCCTGAAAGAGGAGTTGAATTCGTAGGATGCAGGCACAAGAAAGGGTCCCACAGCTTGCTCTGGAGTTAGTCTGACCTTCTGGAATTACCAGTGAAGTGGGTGTGCCTAGTCTTCATTTCCCTATACTGACCTGTCATTTGATTCAGGCTGTTTCTGGAGAGGGGAACACTTTGGGCTAAGTGATCTTTTTCCAGGTAAGAGAACAACACTTCCAGCAACTAAGTGAAAGAGTACCTCCGCCTTGAAGGAGGACTCTTGCTGCACAAAATATCCTTTATGGTTGACCACTGATGCCACTGAGATCCAGTTGCTTCATATACGTTCTGTGAATAGCATCATTAGGAGTCTGTTGTTCTCTTTTACTAGGGAAATGGGAAAGACAGTTTAGTGAAACAAACTGTGGCCCCAAATGTTGCAGCTAACTAAAAGTCACAACTGAAACTCACCATAGCTCCCTCCTACTACCCATTCTCAATTCTCAGCACCCTCAGCTAGCACTGCCGTTGGTATCAGGAGCTAACTTGGTGGGGTGGCTATACTTTCATCAGATCTGAGTGATCTGAATCCTTGGTCATTCTGCTTTTCTCAGGCCATGGCCACTGCTCTTGCATGCTCACTATCAGAAACAACAAACCTCAATGATACAAGTTTAATAAACCTGCACTTATACCCCTGAACTTAAAATAAAAGTAAAAAAAAAAAAAAATAGCAAGAGACACTCTGGAGGATGACCTGGATGCTAAGCATACTCTTTCCTGTCCCCGTTGTACAACAGTTATGCTGTCTCAGGCACATGACCAGAATCAGTTACCCTTCCCTTTCCTGCTATGCACTTGACATGAGAAGACCAAAGCAATCTGGCAAAAACCATGATTGGAAGTATATTGAGACACTTTTCTGTTCCCTGGTGAAAGCACTTCTTCCTGGAAACTAGGGTCTGTAAACCTGCAAGTGCAGAGTTGTGTGCATGGGAAGCGTTAAGTTCTCCCAAGGTATCACCTGGAATGATAGTAAAGAGCACCACTCCTATTTCACTCACTCCTTAATTTTAAGACTAATGCACTCTATGTGTTGAAGGCGGCTATAAAATAGTTGTTAATGCCAACCATCTCCTACTGAAGGTACATCTTCGATGATAGTGCTTTGTCACCACATGGGCACATCAGCTGTGCCTTGTATAGGTATCCCAACTGCTTCTCAAAGATACTGCATGAGATAAGACCAGTGGGTCCATGGTCATAGTCCAATTGCCACATCTTCATTGTAAAGAGGGATTCTTGGGCTGATGTGATGGTATGCAGGACCCTGTGTCAGTGGATTCTCTGTAATCCTTAAGATTGTGGTACCAGTTGAGGCCCTGTGAGCAGCAAATGCAAATCCACACTCAGTTTATGTCTCTATTCTAGTCAAGATGAATTCTTGCTCTTACAAGAGTGAAAAATGTCCAATGTAATTAACTTGTCAAAAAGTGGCTGATTGGTCTTCTTGAGAGATAGTTCCATGCTGGCCACTCAGTATTCACTTCTGTTGATAAATGAATAAACAGTTGGCATTTACAGTAGCTAAGTCATCCTCGATGAGTAAAATGCTGTGTGATTTTACTCATATGCATACCCTCTATTCCTACCACCACAGCAACTTTGGAAACAAAGCCCAGGAGCAGCCAGTTATAGAGACTGATTGATATCATCTGGCCAAATCATTCTGCCTACTTGGTTGTTTGGTGGCTCCTCTGTGATAGAGGCCCTCTGGTTGATGTTGGCATTAACATGTAATATCAAGATCTTTACGCTTCATGCCTGCTGTCAGAGGTCCACTACAGTCCTTGTAGCTGGATTCATTGTTCCTAATCTTCCATTCCTTCATCTGCAAAGCCCGGAGCAACTAGCCAACTCATATGTCTCTATGCATGAGTCTGTAGATATTCTTCCCCCAGGCCACTTCTCTATCCATCCAAAGAGAACAATAAAGTACACTGGTCAAAACTTTGGCCCACTGGTAGTATTTCACCTCACTGCTGCCTTTTAGGGTCACTTTCCAGCATGGCTATAGTGCATCAGCCATCTATTTTTGGTTTTCACTCACATACCAAGTGAGTAAAATGAGACTCACTTTTATGAATGAAACTTAGTTTTGTTCCTGCCCTGTCAACTGGTCATAAGTGACTCCCCTCAGACTGTGACAATAGCAGTGGACCAAAGAGAGGAACCCATTTAACAATGGCTGTTGATAAAAAGTCTGGACCACCTATATGTGCAAACTTGCTTATTCTCCCAAATATATGACTTATATCTTATGAATATAGGTTGGTCGGATCAAACTCAACTCACGATAAGTTATTATGGACACCTGATTAATTCAAGCCCTGTTTGTTAAGAGCTCTGTAGCTTCATCAGGACCCAGTAACACAACAGGAGTTACTTTTCCAGTGTATAATTTTCTACTGCAGATGGCATAGCCTTGCTCCAGAAACCTTGTGGTGCTCCACAACCCTATGTTGTCAGTTTTTAGAGCTTCCTCAAAATTCTATATGACATATGCTATGTTCTGGATGTCAGTGCCCCACCAAAATCCATACGTTGGAATCTAATACTCAATGTGATTGTATTAAGAAGCAAAGCCTTCTGGGAAGTGATGAAGCCATAAAGACTCTGCCTTCATGAATGGAATTTGATACCCTTATAAAAGAGGTTGAAGGGAGCTGCCTTGCTCCTTCCAACATGTGAGAACACAGAGGAAGAGTCATCTATCAGTATCAGGCCTGTACCAGACACAGAACCTACTGGTACCTTGATCTTGGACTTTCTAGCCTCCAGAACTCTGAGAAGTAAATTTTTGTTGTTTATAAATTATCAAATATGTTTTGTTATAACAGTCCAAAGAGACTAAGACATCTTTTCCTACCATAGATATTTCTAATACTATAGTATTTTCTGGATTTGTGGCCCAAGTGGAAGAACTACTTGCACCACAGCCTAAACCTTTCGCAGAGTCTTTTCATTTGGGATCCAAGTCAAAGCTGGTATTCTTTTGCCAGAAAGTATTTTCAAGTATGAAATATTTTACCTCCAAAACATGAAGAGGCTTACCAGAAAGCCATGCACTATTTACCCTTTTCATAGCTTTCTGAAGATCAGACCATAATGCTGCTGGTCCAAATGTTTATTATATGGGCTGAATTGTATTCTCCCCTATTTATATAGTGAATCCACAACCCCTGATGTGACTATACTTGGAGATAGGGAAATAGTAATTCAGGTTAACTCCCCATAGGTAATAAGGATGAGGCCTTAATCTGATAGGACTGGTGTTTTATAAGAAGACGATGAGACAAGAGAGCTCTCTCTCTCTCTTTCTCTCTCTCATCTCCCTCCCTCCCCCTGCATGCATACAAAGGAAAAACCATGTGAGGACACAGCAAGAAGGTGACTGCCTGCAATCTAGGAAGAGAGGCCTCACTAGAAACCAACACTACTGGCATCTTAGCCTTGGATCTTCCAAGATTTCACAATATTCAGAACTGTGAAAAAATAAATTTATGTCATTTAAGCAGAAAACTCAGTCTACATGGTATTCTATTTTAGCAGCTCAAGCAGACTAATACACTCATTGTAATTGTGTACACCTTGCTTTTTATGAAAGTTCTACCAACTGGCCTCTATTTTTTCAAGATTCTGTTATACCCGTTGCCATCACTGAAACCAGCTGTGCAACATCTTCCACTGACATCCCTCCCTACAAAGTACAGCTATCATTGAATTTTTCAATGATACTGGTGTTCTTCCGCCCAGCACATTCCTTATTACATTGGTAAATGGGGTATGTTGGGGCCCTCCTGCTGAACTGCTCAGCTGGTGTATTTTTTAGCCTTAAAAACATGTCTATCGTAGCATGCTATTTCTCCATCCTTTGGTTCTTTATTCCAGCACCTACCCCACTAGGCATGAAATTTCTATATCACTTTCAAAAGGCTTCCAAGAGTCCTCCTAAGACATGTTAGCACCATCTTTTAGGACCGTTACCAGGTATTAAATTCCATATTGTAGGAGAGTGCCCATGCTCTTGATGATCCCACCCTATTTTCTACTCTCATTGATTCAGCACCATCAGAATCCAATCTCATACATTTTCACCTGGATTTTTCTATACATGTTGCCTGTATTCTGTAGCTTCTTCCAGCTACAGTTTCTTTTCGCCTTTAGAAGATCCTACACTTTCCTGGCCAGGTTATATAGATTTGACCCCAGTTTTTGGTCTAATGGCCTGGAAGAGAGGCGGAGGCAAGGCAGTGGCCTCTAAATTTTCTTTAAGCAAGAGGTGAGGTCTAGGCTATAACAGGGAAAAATGAGCCACTTCTGCAAGTAAAGAGAGTTTAGAGGGATCTGAGACTTCAAGGTTTTTGAGTGCATAGATCCAGACATCCCTATGCGAAGTCTCAGGGTCCTACTCCTTTCCAAGTAGGTCCACGGACCTATTCCTTACCTTGCACAGCAGACTAGCTAGGGCTGAGAACTTAACTTTTGCTAGAGTTATACTACTCTTAAAGTTAATTCCTGACCATGAGTCTCAATGTTCCCCACCTTCAGACTCAGGTGGTAAGTCCCCTTATTTGTTACCATTGAGGACCTTTGACTTCCACACTTTACTTTCAGTTGGAGATTAACCATGCTTAATCTTCTGTTGTCTTTCTCCAATACATCACTGGCACTGAGCAAAACCCATCAGATTACCTTCTCATTATAACTGGTATTTACCGGATATTCTCATATTACTACTACCAGCATTCTCTTCCACCAATTTCCAGTCCAAGTTCATTACTTTGAAAATGTTACAATTGCATCCCTATAGCATACTAGGATTTATTTATTCATTTGTTTATTTTTATTTTTTGAGATGGAGTCCCACTCTATTGGCCAGGCTGGAGTGCAGTGGTGTGATGTTGGCTCACTGCAACCTCCTCCTCCTAGGTTCAAGCGATTGCCCTGTCTCAGCCTCCCGAGTAGCTAGGACTACAGGCATGTGCCACCACGCCTGGCTAATTTTTATATTTTTAGTAGAGACAGGGTTTCACCATGTTGGGCAGGCTGGTCTTGAACTCCTGACCTCAGGTGATCCACCCACCTAGGCCTCCCAAAGTGCTGGGATTACAGGCGTGAGTCACCGCACCCAGCCCATATTAGGATTTATTAATTTAACTGCTCCGCCTAACATCAGGGCTTTTTATTTCTACCAAGATGGAGAATCCAGCTTTAAAGCTCATTTTAGAGTTTTCCTCCTCGGGCCACTTCTGCTAACAACTGTCTTAGATTGATTTCTCAGAAATAGACTGTAGGAAGGAAATTTGAATGGAAGTTTACTAAGCAGTGCCCCTAGGAACAGCACCTATAGAACAAGAAGGCAGTAAGACTAGGCAGAAAGAGGAGTTGTGTTATAATGCATTTGCAACAAAGGCCTCAGCCAGTCCCACTGGGAGCTGTGGAGCTGGGATGGATCTTCACAATTGCATCTTTTAAGGTGGGGGGGCAGACTTATATAGCCCCTAACAACAAGGTATTGGCTAAAGGCTACCACTGAGGATGGGACATCACTTTGAGATAGATGACTTCCACATTGAAGACAGTGCTCAAAGAGGGGCTCAGCTCTGAGCAGCCACCAATATTTGCAACAGCAAGGAGAAAAAATACCTCATTCCTTAAGGTACTCACTGCAGCATGCACTACAGCCTGGCCCTGTCTCTGTGACTCACATTCTGAGCTATACACTAAAAAAGATAATAGGACCAACTTTATAAGGTTATTTAAAAGATTAAATAATTTAATTCATGTGAGGTGCTCACTAGTGTATAGTAAGTGTTCATGAAAATATTATATTCTAATAAAAACATCCTGGTGTTTTAGTAATAATACTTAATGTACTGAGTTAAAACTACAGACTTAAAGAGGGAATTGGCATGCCATGTTGCATTAAGTAATCCTTGTTAAGCTGTCTTAAATAGTTCAACTTGCACCTAAAGAATCCCTAACTGGATAGAGGTGACATCAGTGAGGATCACGTGAAGAAGATTCCTTTAAGAAACTTCTTGGTACAATGTATTCACATTAGCTAGCAGGCATCAACACAATGCAGTAGTCCCCACTCACCCATGGTGTTGCTTTCTGAGGATTCAGTCTGAAAAAACATTAAGTGAAAAATTCCAGAGATAAACAATTAATAAGTTTTATATTGCATGTCGTTCTGAGTATCATGATGAAATCTTGTGCCATCCTACCCCGGACATGAATCATCCCTTTAGTATATCCACGCTGTAAACGCAACCTGCCTATTACTGTATAGGAAAAAACACCATGTATATAGGGTTCAGCACTATCCTTTGTTTCAGGCATCCACGGGATTTAGGGGGACTACTATAGTATAGACTTGTTTATCTGGTAGTCTAAGACTGCCTTTACATAGACGATTTCCAAGCCATAGGTTATAAATAAAGATGTTTGTTCTGGGTTCTACAAGAAGAGAGAAAGTTGAAGGAACATAGAAGAACTGACTCAAGTAAAAAGTATCATTATGGGAAGTCATGAGCAGCTGGGTTAGCCAAAAGGAAGCAGTGGAAGAAAGGCCTATTGACTTTTGTATAGTAAATGGAGGCAAAATATAGATATCTTTTGAGTCACATAATCCTGTTTGTGAATCCTCAGTCAGTCTCTGAAATATAGGAGTTATCTTAATTGGTACGAGTTTATAAAGCAATGGTTTTTCTGCGCATTGTTAAAATGACATGATAATCCTGCCTAATTTATAGTTTTGTTGGGAGAACTAAATAAGACAAATTATTTACAGTGCTCAGTGCAATGCATGGTACATGGTGAATATAAATAGTTACTCGTTATTAGAATTATTGCTAAGCATCTGTCAAGAGCAAGACTTGGGCAAGCAATGGTTGTGATAATTATAAATAATGAGGTATATAACTGAGAATTACCTAACCTAATTTTCGTCCTTAAGAAATGTACTTCAGGTATTTTATATAATGCTTGAAACGACTTGGGACTTGACGAAAGTGCAGTCAAGCTCTGTATCTGGAGCCTAAGTACATTTTTTCAGATGTAAAAGGGTACATCAGTGGTTTGCCTTTTAATCAGTCCTTTCTAGCACCTACATTCCCTCTTCTTGCTTGTGTCTTTTAGGAAAGTGTTAAAGTCTTTTTCTTTTAATGACAGGCAGTAAAAAGGGCACTGCATTTCTGCAGGATCCAGCAAAGATTTGTTGACATTGAGCTGAAATTGGGCAATCCATTCATTATTAATAGACATGCTCACATAATGGAAGGTGTTGCTTTTTGTTTTCTTTTTTTTCTAACCAAGGACACAATAAAAATGTTTAATTAATGGCATGTGCAAGTCTTAAGCAAAGATTTACTTGTTTTATGGGCTTAGCAAATTCATTCAGCCACTTCCTCCCAGATGCTGACAAGCATGTTTGTTTATGCTCATTGGCTCTTCTAAAAACCAGCCAAGTATTAGGATTATTTTTGAAGTAGCTCAATAATCTCTGAGGTAGGGACTGGATGTCTTCATTATATCACCCACTCCACATAGGCTCTTCATGGGAGCACCGCCTGGCCCTCAAAGCAGGCATTAGATAAGCCAGCCCTACCTTGCTGGAAGATAGAATGCAATTTTCCATTGGATAGAAACTATTGACTACACAGACACTGTTATAATTTGTTTTTAGAAGTTCTTCCAGGGCTTTCTCTTAGTTTTTTAGAAAATTATTTAGTCTTGATTGAAAGCTAGACCTGCCATTAATTTGAAATATCTGTTCACATAGTTAATGTTTTATATTTACCAAGAGACATCCATTACCTCAAAAAATAGGAACCAACACACTTGTAGGTGACCAATCTAAACCCAGTTGTTTATTGGAACAAGATTCCCAAGAGCAACAAGACTACCAAGAGTTACGTATTGCAAAAGGAAGTGGTACGACATCACCAAGTAGAAAGTGTCTGGGAGGAAATCATTTGTTTGTAAGCAGGGACTGAAAAGAAATGAAAGATCCTGCCACAGCACATTTTTGGCTCTTCCTTATTGAATTTGGGTTAGAACATTCTCATAGCTTCCTCTTTGTTCACTGACATTCCCTGAAACCTGTACCTTGCCAGTTCAACATTTTAGCCATCGAGTTAACTTTACTGCTTAAGTGGTGTACCCAGCATAGTTGATAGCCAGAACAATTTAACATTTTCTTCCTCCATACAACAATGAATTTATTTTCAGTAATATTTATGAAATGAAAAGATAAACCAAAAATAATAGTTGGGATTGGGGAGGAAAACACAAACTGAATTTTCCTTTTATTACAATTCATATATATGTATACACACACATACACACATATACACATACATACATATATTCATATATATAGTATCTATCATCCCAGTTAAAAAAATAAAATACTACACTATTAACAAGAAAAAAGGGTAATAAATAACAATCTTAGGCACACTATGTTTTGAAAAAAGAGAGAAATCATATAGTTACATACTGATTAGTTACAATAATGAATAACATGGCATTTTTCTGTTTTTATACCTTGTCTTCTGCAAATTAGGAAATAACCCCATACAATTTATCTTGTTTTTTACATATTCTTGTTTTGTAGACAGTATAGCCAGATTTGTCAATCTATCTAAATCTGTTTTCAAAGTTGAAGAACACATTTTATTAATTTTAATTTCAGAAGTTTCTTTCATATGAAGCAAAAGGTACGCAAATAATTAGGAAATGTCCTAAACTCTAGGATAAGTTTGTCAGAGTTATATAAATTCCTTTTCCACAATAAATTCCAGAAGTTGCCATACTTTCTATAAATTTTTCTTATGGATTGATTCCGACAGATTTTAAAAGTTACTTTATTTGAAAAGATTTAAACACAAATAACAAATTCCAGGTGGTCAAATAGAATGGTAGAATCACATAGATCAAGTTCTGTATCTTTGCAATCACTGTGTTATTCTTATTTTGAATCCTTTTAAATGCAAAATATGTGTTGGAGGGTTTAAACAGTGCCTGCAGTAATAGTAAATAATTCTCATGAATGTCAAACTCAGAACTAATGTGTGTAGGGTAGCAGAGATACTTTCCATGTAGAACACAATGTTTATTAAATAATAAGTGCTAAACATATGTTAATTTGGATCTTATACATCTGTATTTTTTAAAGCAGCAAAAACTGGAACAATTATTTGGAACTTAGACCAATAAAATATTTTGCCCCTGGGAGAAGTATTTCATAACTGATATTGTTTAGAATTATTGGCTCAGAGTGATCATAAAAGGTAGACTTATATTATTTGGTTTTATTATTATTTTTAAATTCTCCAAAGACAATGTCCTCCACCCTATTATTGCCTGCACTGGGGCAGCCCACCCCACCACTTGCCCTTGATATCCAGTCACTGTTCTGCTTCCTTCTGGGGTTTCATCTCTCACCATCTCAGAACAATTCCACATAATCTTGTGGTTATTGTGTCACAAACACACCAGGACAAATATGATCTACTCTAAGCCATGCTCTATATCCACTGATAAATTTGTCAAACCAAATAACCATAGAGGAGGTCTCTGGGCAATTTTAATTTTTTTAAGAGAATGAAAAAAAAGACCCGAAAGCAATGGATAGTGGTGAGACTCAACAATAAATTAGAGAGACTGAACTGCCCCAGCTAATTCTGTCAGAAAGGAGTAAACAAGTTCAGAGGCTTGATTCAGACTATTACCTTTAATGCATTAGGAGAAAGGGAGAAGAGGGGAAATAATACGTGTGAATTTCACACTTCACACTTTGTTACTTAGCATCGTTTCTGCCTTGCTTCTATCACCCTGCACTGACGCAACATCTGGACAATAGAGAAGAGCAGGGAGTATGTGCTACTTTTTGGAAAAATTAATTGAATGAGACATAAACAAGTACAGTCTTTTAAAAGAGAAATTCAAAAGCAAATGTATAGAAAAGGACCTCAGCCAGGGAGAGAAGCAAAAAAGGTAAACATTTAGTGAGTAAAGGAGGGTTTGAGTCATCGAACCAGAAATTCCATAGCTGTATCCATTCACTTCATTCAACAAAACATATTAATAATGTATTACTGTCAATTAATGAATGTGTCATCTGATGAAAAATATAAGTGCAAATTAATTTCTATGATCCCTCATCTGCCCCACCAGTGAATTCAGGTGGTCACAGTTACACAGCATACCAGATGCCAATATTCTGTACCTCTAACTGCTTGACAAGCAGGCAGCCCAGTTTCCCAAGGGTGTCTCCTCCTCTACTTTCTCTCTACACATCATTGAAATGGAGTGGCCATGGTAGATTATCTGCCAACATGAAACCTATTTTCCTGGAGGATTAGGAAAGGGTCAGATATAAGTTCTTTTTGTGACATGCAGAGGAGTCTGGACCCCTTAGGTAATGGAGAACTACTGAAGGATTTTAATCACACCAGCAATTCAGATTTATGTCATCATAGGAACTCAACACTGGTGCAGTGGGTTGAATGCTGACCCTCTCCAAAAGATATGTCCACATCAAATCCTTGAAGCCTGTGAATGTGATCTTACTTGGAGAAAGTCTTTGCAGATGCCATTAAGTTAAGAATCTTAAAATGAGTTCACCCTGGATTATCTGGGTTGACCCTAAATCTGATGAAAAGTGTCCTTACAAGGGATAGAAAGAAGGTGCAGACTTTCAGTTATAAGAGAAACAAGCTCTGGGAATCTAACATATGTCTGCTGACCATAGTAAATAATACTATATTGTATTTGCCAAGAGATTAGATCTTAAGTGTTCTCACCGCACACACACACACGGTAACTATGTGAGGTTACAGAATTGTTAATTTGATAGTGATAATCATTTCACAATGCATATGTATATCAAATCATACACTGTATACCTTAAATACACATCATTGTATCTGTCAATTATACTTCAATAGATCTGGGAAAAGAGACAAAGGATAACAGAAACATACAACAGAAGTCAATGTGAAGACACAGCAGAGAAATGTGGCTACAAGCCAAGAGAGCTAGCAACCACCTGAAACTGCAAGAGGTAAAGAAAGCAGCTTCCCCTAGAACCCCAGAGGGTGGGCAGCACTTCCAGCAACCTGATTTCAGACTTCTGGCCTCAAGCCTACGAAAGAATGGGTTTCTGTTGTTTTTAAACCACCAGTTTGAGATAACGTGTTATGGCAGCCACAGGAAACAAATGCAAGTTGTGACAACATGAAGAATTTGTGTGATATAGAGGTATGATTTGGGAAGAGATATAATGAAAGAAACTATTACTACAGGATGTGTTTAGAATAAACCATGGTTCAAGACTTTTGTTAATCCTACATGATTTATTTTTTCTATATTTACCATTATATTTATTTTTAGAATAAGCAATGTGGGATAAAAAAGACTTAGTTAAGATAAAAAAGATGAAGTTAGATAAAAAAAGACTAAGGAAGCTGAAGGGAACACTGAGTGGAGGGGGCTATTCCTTCCTTCTTTATTTATCTGACAAATATTTTCTGAGCATGCATTATGTGCTAGGTGTTGTTCTAGACATTGTGGAGCTAGCACTGAACATAATAATAATAATAATAATAATAATAATAATAATAATAAAACCTCTTATGAACCTTACATTGAAGTAGAGGAAAACCATAGAAGTTTTTGAGTAGAGGCATAGGTAACAGCTTTAAAAGGATCACTCTGGCTGCTGAGTGTAAGTGAAAGCAGGGAGACAGTTAGAATGCCATCACTGTCATCAGGTGAAATGACAGTGGCTTGTGTCAAGGTATGAACTGGGAGGCTAGAGTTTCTTGTGTCTGACTGGAATGGGACCAAATGAAATAGTGAGATTAACTTGATGATTTCCAGACATACAATAACTGTGAGGTTATAAGTATGTATGTGGGGTCAGTGTGGAGGGGGGTGGTAAGAAGTGAGATCCAGATCTGAGACCCAGCTCTTCACCGGTGTATATAGAAGCCTGAAGGCTAGAATGGTGGTGGCAATATTATTCTGAGTAGTTGGGTTCTCTCTTAAATCCTACTGATGAAGTGCCATAGTACTCCAAATGAAGTGCTCAGAATGCAGCTGGGACGGGGAGAAGAACCTTACTGATAGGTAATGTCTCTGGATCTGAACCAACCCGTCAAGGCACATAACTTGCAAGAACTATTCCCATTAGATGGCATCTTTTTCACACAATAACATCCCAGTATAACAAATTAATTCATTAGTTATGAGAAGTTTCATGTGTTTACCCCTGAGATAAGGGGCTACCTCCAGTTGCTCCCTAACAGAATGACCACCAGAGAATCACTGATGATATTTTTGTGGCTGATTATTAGGATTTTCTTGGAAAACAACCTTAATCGCTGGAAGTTGTCCAGTCAGAGAACAGTATTGGTCACCAAGTCAACTAATGAAAATCATTTGCCCATTTTCCCAAAAATAACAATGTAATTGAGAAGCAGGATTGTTTCATACGATCTTTTCCTGCAGAAGGCTTTTAATTATCCCAACTACATTCCCAAAAGATTTGCCACTGACTACAATTTAGTCCAATTCTAATAACAGGGCAAGAAAATGAAAACACATACAGAATGTTAGAAAGTAAGACTTTTTTGTTTTTAATTGAGAACTGAAAACGGAATGAATTGGTCAAAAAGCCAATTGAATGACTCAAGCAGGAATGACAGAAATTTTGTACTTAGATTGAGTTGCAGGTCATTTAGGTAGCCCACACTAGAAGAGTAAATCAGGTAGATATAACACTCTTAACTTCTAGAAACCATCACCAAACACATAAATCCATATGCTTATACAAATATCCCCACTCCAATTAGTTTTAAAACTATCTTAAATGCCACCAATTATTTGAAGTCTTTTTCAAATCTCAGTTCTCTCGAACACACAATCAGAAAGTTTGCTGGAGTGATCACTTGCATTCTCTATGCTTGTCTCTTCAGGGACTCCAGATCATAACAAATTAAAAGGGGACTCCAATTATCCCTTAACATCTTTGTTTAGGATTGCACATTTTAGTTCTCATGAACAAGCAATTAAAAAGTTATGTTTCTGAGAGAAGAAAATCTGTATTAGTAGCTGACCTTGCAAGAAAAAAGAAGTAGAACCAATGTCCTGGAAAGGAGGAAAAAAGCAATAAAGAGATTCTGCATCCACAGGAAGAAGGAATAGCATGACAAAACAAGCTGTGTGCACAAATATGGCCCAGATGTACGGGTTACGGGACTAGAGTCCAGTAGACTGGACTCTGAAGAGGTTGGCTAAGGGATTAGGGTCCCTGTGGGAGTCCAATTTCCGGGTCATAGGGATTAATTTTTAAAAGGAGGGTATACAAATAATAACCAGTCTTCTATTTCTGATTCTTGAGCCCAGCTGGCTGTTACTAATTATGGAGTCAATATGGAAAGTCCATAATTAATTTAACTGACCCAGTCTAATTGAAGCCCTTCGTGAATCAGGGTGGCTCTCTTAATGAAGGAGTTTCATAAAAGCATGATAACATCTCCTTTACATTTCCCAGATGATATCTCCTATACCTGTCTCCATGTGTTTATGGCATTCTATAATACTCTGTAATTTGATAGGCATTACCATTTGTATTAGTTCCCTTTCACACTGCCATAAGAAACTTCCGTAAGATTGGGTAACTTATAAAGGAAAGAGGTTAATTGACTCACAGTTCTGCATGGCTGGAGAGGCCTCAGGAAATTTACAGTCATGGCAGAAGAAGAAGCAGGCACCTTCCTCACAAGGCAGCAAGAGAAAGAAGAATGAAGGAAGAACTGCCGAACACTTATAAAACCATCAGATCTCGTGAGAACGCACTCACTATCACGAGAACAGCATGGAGAAAACTGCCTCCATGATCCAATCACCTCCCTCCTTCCACACGTGGGGATTACAATTCGAGATGAGATTTGGATGAGGACACAGAAGCAAACCCTATCACCATTTCATATTTGAGAGTAGAGATTATGTTCTGCCTATATTTGTAATAAACAAAGGGCCTGATATACTTCCTTGCTCATAGTGGGAACTGAGAACGTATCTATAATGTTGAAAAAGGAAAAAGGTAGAAAGAAAATAAAAACCAAGCTCCCACAATGACTACACTATGAGAATATCTTTCCAAATTACTTGAGTACCACGGATAAATGCAAAGGCAAAGCCCTATTTGTCCTTTAAGCCTCAGCCCAGAAATATCTCTGTAATATGTATTAGCTCCATTTCTATTTCTATTTACAATAGTTTAAGAATCAAGCTATGATTACATGTGCCTAACACCAGTTCCTTTCTGACAGATGTGATCCTTCCCCTCATTCCAATTCCTTATGCAGATCATTCCTAAACAATTTCATTCTTCTTAATTACAAGGTCTCAAAGAGCTACAGCTGTGAGGGGACACAATCCACAAACCTATAGAGTTTAAAGGGAACTACTTTTCCCTGGGGTCTTCTCCTCAGATGTTAGGAAATGTAACTGATTATTTCAACAAGGAGAATTTCTTTCCCCTCAAGTCATGACCTGGTTTATCAGACAAATTCAAAGCTTTTGGGTAAGCACCTTAAGGCCATATGTTTTTTTTTTCCTCTCAAAGTTTTTGGCTGCTTGCCTTCAAACTGCGAGCTGGCAGGCTTCATCCTTTAAAAGCTTAATAACCTGAAAACCCACTAGAATACCTAGAATACCTCTAGTTTCTAGCCCTAGAGCTAGAAGATGGATGGAGTAGAAATCTAATGCATTTGACCTTCTCACCTCCTGCTTATAGCCCATGCCTCCTATTACACCCACTCCAATCCTCATTGAGGCCACAGTTGAGGAGTTCTGCTGACAGACATCTCTAGAATAGCCACTGTGCATCTCATACAGGCAACTGGGCTTTCTAGGTCAGAGTTCTTCAAAGTGTAGTCCCCATACGAGACTAGTAGCATCAGATTCTCCATCACCTGGGAATTTGTTAGAAATTAAATCTTGGGTGCTGCAGCAGACCACCTTAATCAGAAATCTTAATCTGGGGGTGGAGTTCAGAAAGTTGTGTTTTAACAAGCCCTCCTAGAGATTCCAAAGCTCCCTAAAGTTTGAGAATCACCCCTCTGAGTAATTGAAACAGTGGTATTTGGCAGTAAACCTTGGACTAACTTATAACACTAAGGAACAATCACTCATTCCAATCTGGTCTCAGGAATTGTGGGATTTGGTGACCTCATTTCAAAGGGACAATACTTATTTCTGAAGGTGCTTGGGTAGCTGACTCTGTGCATTTGGTAATACACAATGCTGTTCTCCCATGCGGTCCAAGGTAACTGAAGAAAATCAAAGGTTCTAAATGTGAACTGGTAAAACCTGGGACTGGTAAAGGAGGGACTGAATATCACAAACAATATTTCATTTTTTTAAGATTTGACTATTCATACTTGGTTGGTATTTTCCTCAAATTTCATTTTATCACAGGCACTTAGTTTTTTGGGGTTCCTCCCAGTAAGTATTTATGAGGTCCTATTTTGTGTAGGGTACACATTAAAAAGAGCTATCTCTAAAAAAATAATAATAATAATAATGGAAAGAACAATGCCAACACTAGCCCAATTTTAAGAACTGATTTATCTATCTATTGTGCACAAATATATTTTAGGGAAACCTGCTTTGGGATTCAGCCTCCTCAAGAAGAATGAACATCTTCATTTGACACTCATCCCTGCTCCAAAAGCTACCTTGTTATGGCATAGTTATCTTTCTGGAATGCAGGATACTTACCTTCGAAACTGTGCATCCATTTCAGTTTTGTTCTAATTCAAGCATGTAACCTCATTAGAGGAATGCATTGTTTAAAGGAACTCTCCAAAGATCCTGTTTGAAAGACACTTAATGGTGTATGGCTCATTTCATTTTAACAAATCTAAGTTTTCCTATAACCAAATTTGCACAGAGTAGGATTTAATCAAGTTAACATTTAGGAGGAAAGAGATAGGGAAAATGGGCATGTGGTTTAAAATTTACAGAAACATTTCCTGGGAATCTACATTTTTGAGAAGCCGTAAATAAACTTTTCTGCAAACTGAAGTCCAAATTAACCTAGCTTTGTTATCAGGAAATAGAGGACTTCAGTTCTAATCAGCAGAAAATTACTATATATATAGAATATATATATAAAATTATAAATAAATTACATAAAATAACTATATATAATGACTGTAGATATATGATAATTTTCTGGTGTTAATGTGAATATACATAATATATAACAATATTATAGATATATGTATATATATATTTCCTTGTCTGGGATTTAACTTTCTTCACTGATACATTCAACATGTGATCCCATGCCAAGTTCAAGGGATTATTTGGATGATCTAGTAACAAACTATTTCATCACTATGAAAGCATGCTAATGTAAAAAATTACTAAAACTGAAAGAAATATACAGGTATTCTTAAATCAGTGATGTTAACATTTTTTTTTTGTGACCGATTATAAGCCAGTTTCTCCATACCACCTCTCTAATGTTGATATTGAACTGGTTTTAAGGAGAGAAGTGAAATTGCCCACAGTTGAAAGGGTGGATGTGGGATTTAGGACTACCTCTGTTTTATCACCAGCTCGTACCTGGCAAAGTTTCTTTCAGCACCTCAGTGTTCATGTGTATTTGTTGACATATGTGCATGTGTATTGGCTGGGAATTGGAGTTAATCTAAGATACACACTAATCCGCTGAATGTGCCTCTAAACGAGAAAATTATATCCTGTTGGAGTAAGCTAGGAAAATTGCCTGGTCTGCAGAGTGCTGAATTATGTTCACAGCATATGTGATGGGCATTTTGTACTTCCCCAAACGTGCACTTCCCCCCTAAGGGGAGATTTAAATTGACCTTTACTTCTGCTAGTCAAACTTGAAGAACATTGAGTTGCAATCTCTTTCCTTAGTTTTCTCTCTTTAACCTCAGGGCTGAAGTTCAGAATCATTTTTCCAAAGAGAACATTTCCCTCAAGCATATTCTGTAGCCTTTTCTACAGAAGAATCTGTAGAATGATGTTCCCGAGATCACCCAGGACAGGCTCCCAGTCACACAAGCATTGTCCCTGGGTTGGCCTCTGTACCTGACATTTTGAGGGCCCGAGCCCCTCACTTTTGGGTCAAACCAAGAGAAGAAATCGCAATTCAAAAATCCATTGCGGAGACCGCAGTAGAAATGAAGAACTAGCTCCACCCCCACAGGATGTTACCCCAGCTGCTTTCCATTCACAATCTGGTTCTGAGCAGACCAAGGAAAACACAGGATGAGGCTGTGCGCAGGCTCAATTATATATTCAAATTGCCTGTATTTAAAAACCCCTAAAAACTGTAATGGCTTAATTAAGCTGGTAACTTTATGGCATGCTTCTCCTCACAGCCTAACTCAAAGCCCTTTCTCTTTCGCTGAGAAGTCAGTGTGACAGTTCTGGCTTGCTGGGATGGTTGCCGCAAGGAGGAGGGGCTCCAGGATGGGAAAATGAAGAAAGTGGATCTCGGTGGGAGCTACATTTCTCTTGTGGCAGATGGTCTACAAGTCTCCAGTCCTTTGGAGTACATAAAACAGGTCTCTGGGGAAAGAATAGGCATTAGTCTAGGTTCTAGGATGAGTAGAATGAATTTTCACATGCTGAAGCTCATCTTTGGAGTCTACCAACTAAAAAGGATCTATTTCAAAAAAGAGAAATTCAGGTTAAGACTTGCATGTTATCTGAAAGGAAAAAGGAGACCCTCCTATAAGATAGCAGGTTAGCCCCACCCTCACCTTCCCGCACTCCCGCCCCATCTAAATGCCATTTTTCTTACTCTCCAGGCCCACGGGATATATGTGGAGTAGTACTTTAATGCCACCGAATGAACTTTCTGCCTTCATGTAGAAGTGACTGGGCTCTGTGGAGAGGGGTGCTATTCTCACTCACTGTCATCTGCTTTACTGAAAGCCTGTTAGGGCCTGCAACAGTTTCATTATTCAGGTCTCTTGCTATTATCTGAGAAATCCTTTGAGGATCTGTTGAGACATTGTCCCATGCAGAAAGTAACTTTTAAAGAAAATTAATTACTTGTAACCTTCATTTGATTAAATGCAGTTAAAGATCAGTGCTAAAGAATCAGACTATGTTGCCTCCAGTATCACCTATCTCATGCACTAGCAGTGAAAACATATGTACTTAATTTTCCTTATCTTTAAAATGGGATAATAATACAGATTTTTAGCTCACAAGTTTGGTAGGATTTAATGAAATATTACATCTAAGATACTTAGCACAGTGCTCAGTTCTAAATCACTTAATGATGCTAGTTAATGAAAATAACAACAATGTTACCAAGCTCACATTCTATAAGATTTATACTTACAGGGACATTTAACAATTATATATCTAATCTTCCTCAGATAGACAAAGAGACATATTTGCTATCCTGGTTTCTCCGGGTTATCAGAGAGGTACTTGGCAACCTAATTTCACTAAGTTTTGCTTATCTGGGATTCTGGTATCTTTTTATTTCTTCTTTAACAGCTGCTCACATTAGCCTTCTGGGAATCCAGCTACAGAGTTTTTCATTTTTAGGAAGCCACATGTTCTCTGTCTTTAAATCAAAGGTGAAATGCAGCGTGCCATGGCAATAATCCAACATTTGAAGGCCACATGGACCTTCCAGTTTAAACTCATTTTCTATGAAGTCAAAACTCATCCTTCGCTTTTGAAAGCACGGAAAGCGATTAGCTGAGACAGCAGAGAACAGACATGAGAAGGAGGCCCCTGGTGGCCAAATTGAGGCTTCTCCCTTTCCGTTTTTAATGGCATGCGAAAGGCATTAATCCACACTTTCATTTTCTATTAGCCAAATAGAAATGTCTTGAGATAATGTGAGTACCTTATGGCATAAGTGACTTTCTAAAGTATCTTATTAGAACTCCTTATCTGTGTAAATTAGGCAGCATTGGCGCTTGACAGCCAGAAACTATTTCTTAAAAGCTGACAATTGGAAGAAGCTCACAAAAAGTTAGCCAAATGCCACAGGGAAAACTTTGAAAGGACGCGGCAGCTCCAGCATGTTTGCAAGGCTGGTGCCTTTCTGCCATGTCACATGCAGGTGACTTCCTTGGTGGCAGCTTTATTCAGAAATGAAGTCAGATTTCCCAAATGCCTCTCAAGAACCATGAGGACAAACTACATGGTCACAAATGGATGTTGGGATATTACTGCAGAAAACAGATAAAAACTGTGTCCTTGCAGCGTGTTCAATATGCTTTTGAGAATGATATCCTAGATTTCAAGTGCATGTGTTTTCAAAAAAAAGTTATAGAGTATTTAGGCTGCTTTGCTGATTTTCATATAAAGGCTAGAGTGTTGGAGAAAATCCAAACAAAATGCAAAGAAATAAGCAAAAAAAAAAAAAAAAAAAAAAAAAAAAAAAAAAAAAAAAAAAAAAAAAAAAACACTTCTAGGAAGTGTTTCCATCTCTTCAGAATGGAGGGTTACATGTTGTTTGATGAAATTAGCTTATCTATGGGTGTGTGAGGAAGAACTAGGGACTAGATGATGTTGCTGAAATGCAATCTCTACCTCTTTTGTTTCCACCTGCCCTGCTCCTCCCCCAGAGGCTATACCACATTGATCCTCACACGAAGCCTCCAACTATTCTGTTCAGATTTACTTGGAAACAAAGAGCTACTTTATTTATTTTCCTGGGAGACTCAGCCAGAGGCCTACAGAATCCATCATCTACACTGTTTTGCTTTATTTTAAAGTTTCTCCTTACGGGACTGCCTCCCTGCAAACTTGTGTTGGCTATTATGAATAGGCAACATTTCCTTTGAAAATTGATTCATTCATTCTATAAAAATTGTCTGAACTCTATTGTAAAGGTCAGTATGCTTCCAATGTAAAGACAATTTTCCACATTTGGATTTTTCTTGTAGGTGTTTTGGCGTGCATGCGCTTTTTCTTTTTGCATCTGAGTTTTATGATTCAAGCTGTTTCCTTAAGATTCAAGTGCCATTTGATTTTTTTAAAATGTGGGTCATTTATCTTACTACATGAATCAATTTTCTCTACTCTTCTCCTCATCAATATTGTTGCTTTTCAATTCCTCCCATATATTTCAGGTAGATGGTTAAAGCCGTGTGACCACAGTTAAAGACACATCAGAATGTCTCTTGCTGAGGCAAAGGAGATGAACACACTTAATGGATAAATAATAGGCCAATGCTGAGGTCAATATTTACCCCTCTGCTACAATAAATCTTGATAACTTGAAAACTACCAAAACAAGATATCAATAATTAGTACAGTGTGCTATATCCTTCCAGAATAGTTTTATTAGAAAGTTACGGAAATGCTAGAAATAAAGATAGCAATAATTTTGTGGTATTTTGGTCCCAAAAGGAAATCGTCCTTTATATCAATGTAAAGATCTAGAATCTCATGGGTTTCCAAACTTTAATATGAATGAGAATCATCTGGGGTGCACTTTGGTAAATACAGATTTATGGATTCTGTCCATAGAGATTCTGATCAAATAGGTTTGGTCTTGGGCTCTGGGTGAATCCAATACAGACAAACTAGGAAACATTTTGAGAAACACTGATTTAAGTTCTACTGCTATTCATTAAGAGTGGTGAAAGTGGGCATTTTTGTCTTTTTTCAAGTTCTTAGAGGAAATGCTTTCAACTTTCCCCCATTAAGTATCATATTGGCTGTGGGTTTGTCATATATGGCATTTATTATGTTGAAGTATGCTCCTTCTGTGCCTAGTTTGTTGAGGATTTTTATCATGAAGGGATTCTGAATTTTATTGATTTTTTTCTACATTTATTGAGGTGATCATATGATTTTTGTCCTTAATTCTGTTTATGTGATCTATCATGTTTATTAATTTGTGTATGGTAAAACATCCTTCATCCCTGGGAAAAATACCAGCTACCATGGTGTATTATCTTTTGATGTGCTGCTGGATTTGATTTGCTAGTATTTTGTTGAGGATTTTTGTATCTATGTTCATCAGGAATATTGGTCTATAGTTTTCTTTTTTGTTATCTCCTTGTCTGATTTTGGTATTAGGGTAATAATGACCTTGTAGAATAAGTTAGTGAGAATGCCCTCCTCCTTGATATTTTAGAATAGTTTCAGGAGAATTAGTATTACTTTTTCTTTGTATGTTCAGTAGAATTCAACTGTGAATCCATCTGGTTCTGGGCTTTTTGTTGTTGAGAGATTTGCTTTCATTACTGACTCAGTCTTGCTACTCATTATTGGTCTGTTCAATAGTTCTATTTCTTCCTGGTTCAATCTTGAGAGGTTGTGCATTCACCAGGAATTTATCGATTTCCTCTAGGGTTTCTAGTTTGGGAGGAGGACGAGGGTTGAAAACATCCCTATTGGGTACAATGTTCACTATTCAAGTGATGGGTACACTGACAGCCTGGATTTCACCACTGCACAATATATGTATGTAAGAAAATTGCACTTACTTGTACCTCCTAAATACAGAAAATAAATAAATAAATACATTCTACTGCTATTCATCATGCCTGAGAGGCAAGTAATTACTTAAATAATCAACCCATCAACTAACTGATACTTATGTAGGGACAAATATATTCAAAAACAATGTGTGTGTATGCTGCTATGAGGTATTTGCATTTTTTTTTCTTCTCTGTTGCTGCTGCAGCTCTATCCAGTAAAATGGTAATTTTTGGTTCTTACATGCCTTAATGGATAAGGTGAAAACAAAGCTTATTGGCATAAATCATCAATGAAAATTGCTGAAAGAATCTATTAAAAAACAATTGTTCTTACCTGTAGACTCAGCCTTCTTTAAAATACAAATACAAAACCATGAAATTACTATTTCCTAAACTTAGATAGCGAAGTATTGGCAAACTTTTTGAGGAACACTGTGGTAAAAAAAAATATTAAACTAAAATCAATAAATATATGATTTTGTGATAAGTATTTCCCTATTAGCAAAACATTTTGATATGAACCTCCCAATAATATATTTCTAATGATTGCTATTGACTATGTTAACAAAAATTTTCCTAATATTATGTACATTATGAAGTAGAAACAATAACATAAATTTAAAATATGATAAAATACATAACTATAGTTGTAATATTTTCTCCCTGTATATCCAATAAATCATAAAGTGTTATATTCTCAACTGTCCTAGTAACCTTGTTTCTCTACTCTGGCTTTGTGCATTTTGACTGACTCTGTCTTTGATGAAAATTAAGTACTTAGTTGGCATGTATTTAACAATAATTTCCTACATGTGGGACAATAATATTTTTTCAGCCCTGACATTAGTTAGTGATTATCAAATAATGATCTTTGGTTGGTAATTTCCAGTAACACCTTTAAAAATATTTTTAGGTTGTCTTTCCCAAAATGGCACAGAAAAATACATGAATGGGTGGATTATTCTCAATTTCAATTTTGCCATCCATTAGCTGTGTTTACACCATTATTATTCCCTTGTGATACCTTATCTATGCTGATTGTCTCCACAGTGTGTATGTACACTTCTGGATCCTGTTTTGGTTGTATTACACTTTGCTGATATTGCTTGTTTTCTTTGTTACTCAGGTTAAAATTTTTATGGTACACTTAGAGTTTCTCTAAGTTTCTGTAACTTCACTGGTTTCATTGATCATTCCCTCTGGTGAATAGTCTTGACATATATTTGAAAGAGCTTTCAAACTTTATATGCAAAGGAATAACCTACGGATCTTGGAAGAAATGCAGATTCTTACTCGAAATCTGAGATAGTGGCTGAGTTTCTGTATTTTTAACAAGGTCCCAGGCATATGCCTGATGCTGACAATCTGTAAACTGAAAGGTTTTCACTTTGTGTTTGACTCTCACTCACTAAGTGCTACACTCTGCTATTGATCACATTTCCAGACATGTACCCTATATAGTCAACTATTTATATTTTCCATGAGTGTGAAGGTCACCTCAGCAATTCTCATTGATGATCATGATGACGGCATTTTTTGACATCCACTCTGTAATCATTAAGCCACTTTTCATCTCTAAAATTCACTCCTAAGAAAGCATTCTGTAATCACGTTTTGATCTTAGAAAAGTGTCAGCATAGCACATGTGCCAAAGCTTTGTCTTCCTTTAGGGATTTTCAAAGATTATTCCAAGTGTTCTTATTATGTCTCTCTCTCTTTTTTTTTTTTTAAGATGGAGTCTCTCCCTGTCACCCAGGCTGGAGGGCAATGGTGAGATCTCGGCTCCCTGCAACCTCTGCCTCCTGGGTTTAAATGATTATGCTGCCTCAGCTCCCCCAAGTAGCTGGATTACAGGTGCCTGCCACCATGCCCAGCTAATTTTTGTATTTTTAGTAGAGATGGGGTTTCACCGTGTTGGCCAGGCTGGTCTTGAACTCCTGACCTTGTGATCCACCTGCCTCGCCCTCCCAAAGGACTGAGATTACAGGCATGAGCCACCATGCCCGGCCTCTTATTTACTTATAAAAGTATTCAACAAGTACCAAAAACTACTCATGACACATGAAAGAGAAAAACAGCGTGAGAGAAAATACACTAAATGCTAAATGGATACACACCAAAATATTCAAACTGCATATTTCTGGAGTTGTTATTACAACAAATTTTATTTTCCCTTTTTTTTTTTTTGAGATGTTGTCTCACTCTGTTGCCCAGACTGGAGTGCAGTGGTGTGATCTCAGCTCACCGCAACCTCTGCCTCCCAGGCTCAACTGATTCTCCTGCGTCAGCCTCCCTAGTAGCTGGGACTATAGGTGCGTGCCACCATGCCTGGTTAATTTTTAGGAGAGACAGCGTTTCATCATGTTAACCAAGTTGGTCTCGATCTCCTGACCTTGTGATCCACCTGCCTCGGCCTCCCAAAGTGCTGGAATCACAAGCGTGAGCCACTGCACCTGGCCTATTTTCCTTATTTTTAAATTTCCTTTTTCTTATTTTTTTTGTAACTTCTATGTATTACTTGTATAATAAAGTCATGTTTAAAAACTTTCAAAAGTCCAGAACAACTTAGATCTATCACTTTTGCTTTTGTAACTCACAGAAAATACCAAAAATTTGGTGTCTGTTTGCATGATTTTTTATTCCTTATTCCTTTCATTTGGTCACAATTTATTTGTTTTTCTGGAAGTACTCACTAGAGGAAAATTTTTACAACTCGACATTTCCTAGCACTTTGTGAGGCACATGATGGTTACTCAGATCTACCTGTTGATTGTTTTTCAATTTTTGGTCTGTATTGAATTTCCATACAGATTATATGGAAGGAATTTAAGCACTCCAAATATGTCCTTGAAATCACTAACATGTCTGATTTGCTCATACTCAAGTTTATGTCCTAAGCAAGGTCATAGTAATGGCTGAGCACATGCCAAGAGAAAATGCATGGCAAGATATCAGTGGAAGTCCATGTAGAACTTAGTGGATATTACTCTAAATTTTTCATCTCTTAACTCACCTGTCTTCCCACTTAGAAATGACCATAATTCTGAATGATCATTGGTATTGGTATTGACATACTGACAACTGAGTAGATTCTGAGATGACAAGTTAAATGGTGCTCCCACTCTGGGGAAGACACTAGAGGAAAGATGAAAATTACTTGGGGGTATCTGCTGCAAATCACATTAAATTCATTTCCTTTGTTTCTGCCAAAGTTCTGCCAATATGTTCAGGTTGATTTAAAGGGAATATGATGAAAATGGAAAACTGTTTCTAATCACAGCTATTAATTACTATGGACTGAATTCAAAGAGATTTCCTAATTAAAATTTCAAAGTATCCTAAATATAATGTGAGATGTGAATGATGAGAAAACATGAGGGATTTCTTTGTAACAGCCTACAAGGCATCAAGGCAGGAGTCAGATTCCCAAGTGTACATAAAAGTAGGTCCATTTTAAAAATGATTTCAGAGAGCCTCCATCCACTGAAACAGGACATCCCTGTCCTAGTTGTAAATCCAACAAAGTCAAACTTGGAACTGCTGTCAGTGATACAAGAAACTGGAAAAGCCTCATGTGCTGCACGGAAATACAAAAATGAACTAGAAAACCATGATAAGGGTCCATGGGATCCAAGAATAACTAACAAGGACACATAGTCAATACGCTGCACTGGTTTATTCATTCAACAAACTTTCCTGGCTGCCCATTATATGTCAGGTACACTTCTAGGCAGTCGGCATACATGAGTAAACAAAATGGAAGAAGATCCCTTCCCTTGTGAAGTTCATATACAAGCAGATGGAGACAGACAATAAATAATATATCCAACTACTAGATACACTGCATTGTATATGAGAAGATGAGAGGTATTATAGATAAAAGTGGAGTAGGAGAATGGAGAGCTTTGGTTATGAGGAAGGACGGGAGTAAGATGGGTTGCAATTTTGAGTAGGGTATCAGGGTTATTGTCGTTGAGAAGGGACACTTGAACTGAAAGCCAGAAAAGATGAGGGAATGAGCCATACTTGGGGAAGTTATCTTGGGGGAAGAGCTCTCCCTTCTCTAGTGCATAGGCCCTTATGTGGAGTGTGGTTACCACATTTGAGGGACTGGAAGGAAACCAGTGTATCTAGTGTGGAGTGGATAGGTGAGAAGAGTCATAGGACATTTGATTTCTCAACAGTGCCCCAGATCATGTAGGTTACTGTAGGCCATATAGACTTTGGCTACTTGACATGGGGTCAAATTTCAACAGCAATTTTAGCATCCGTTCTCTATGTTTTATCATTCCTTTTCACATGACTTAAAATTTTCCAGTCCTGCTCCTACTCTGTCCTTTCCTACTACTTGTATTCTAACACTAAGCTCCTTAATTTTTATTTTGAGAGCGAATTTGCTTACCTAAGGTGCAGGCAGCTCTTTCATTGTAAAACAAAAATGACAATGACAACAATAACAACAACAAAACACCATCTAGGAACATCACTGCTTCTCAAATTAAGTCAAAACTTCTCTATCTTTTAGGATCTGGTTTCTATGTACTCTTCAACCTGGTACTTTCCTATGCACCTTTCAATCATTCACTCCAATTTCTATGCCTTTGTTCACGCCATTCTCTAAATATAAATTGTTTCCAATTTTATCGTTACCACCTTATCCATTCTTTGATCTCCCCAAATGCCACAGTCATCTTTATAATCACTACTAGTGCCAGCAACAAATTGTCTCTCACGTTTCCAAAATTCCCATCACTTTGTTTTCATATCTAAGACAGATTCCATGCTATCAAATACTAATTTTAAGTGGATTCAGAAATGCACAGGGGGAGAGGAGTAAATCTGTGTCATATTCATACTTGAATTTCCCCCGAAGATCTTGGAATATCAGTGCACTAATACATATTGATAGAATACGTTTCGGCACTCAATTTGTAAACATAGAGAGCTTTAGCATTATTAACACAAACCCACTCAGGACATAACGGCCAATCTTCTTCATCATGACCCATGGGCCTTTAACTTTGTGATTATAGATACCTCTGTACTCCTTGTGACTGTCCATGCTTCAAGCCCAAGACAAGGAATACTGGATTGATTTAGGAATCCATCATATTTTTAAAACCTGACAACTAGATGTATCATAAATATAGCAGATCACCCGGCAGCATAAATAATGGAAACACTGTCTTGGGGCCAATAAAAGTGATTGATGCTATGAGTTCCTGTTAACCCTGGTTATCCTTGTTCCATGTGGATCTCTGTAGCCTGTCTTTGTGCTTCAGATTGACACTTCAGAAGCAGCATCTGTGAAAACATCAGATATCGAACAACCACTGCATTTTTCCAGTCTGAATTTGCAAATGAGGGGGAAGGTATCTGATCCAGTGTAAACTAGGTCCACACAGAGAGATGTGTCCTTATCATATTCATATTAATTATTGAGGAACACTTAAAAATGTGTGGAATAATAAGAATTAAGCCTTTCTGTTTTACTTTTGTTTTATGTAATAGAAATTTTAAAATAACTTGCCCTTTACTTGGATGTCATAGGTAAGGATGTCTTTTTTTTTTCTAATGTACTATAAACATTAGAAAATATCTATAGATAATTAATTTAATTTGGCTCCTTACATACTAAAAAGGGACATTTTGATGAAAATTTGGTCTGCGAACTTCCCTTGTGAAGTTCATATACAAGCAGACGGAGACAGACAATAAATAATATATCCAACTACTAGATACATTGCATTGTATAAGAGAAGATGAGACGTGTTATAGATAAAAGTGGAGTAGAAGAACAGAGAGCTTTGGTTATGAGGAAGGATGGGAGTCAGATGGGTTGCAATTTTGAGTAGAGTATCAGGGTAATTGAAGAAAATGCCATCTCAGAACCAGAAAACCTGGTTTCTGATTCTGGCTCTACTATTAACTAGCTTCAGTAGCTTGCATGAGTTACTTAACCTTCCTTCATCAAGCTCTGTCCCGTTACACATACAATGGTGGAGAAAAAAGAGATAGGTGTGCTATGTATTCAGGACCTATTTTGTGCAAACTGCTTTATCAACCTTTTCAGCTACTAAGCTTTTAGTGATATATTATTATCTCCATTTTACAGATGAAAAGACTGGCGTTCAAACAAGCTATGTAATTTTCCCAAGGTTACATAAAATAAGTGTCAAACCCAAATCCTGGTCCATCTGAGGTTCAATCCAAAAATTATGCAATTAAGACATTGGAATATGAAGGTAGAAGAGAAAGGTAGAGTGTTTTGCAGAATGTCCTGCCTTGAGAAGTTGATATAATTATTCTGCATGCATCCAATCTTGACAGATAGTAATGATTTAGGCATCTTTGCCAAATGTGCCAAAACTGCTTCCCAAGTCAAGTCACAGCAGAAGGGATAATTATTGATGACTGATCAAGCAGACCACTTCCATTTAGAGGTAAAACAATGAACATTTTAGAATAATATTCAGCTTTATTAAGGTGGAGTCATTTACTGGGTCTACTGCATATTGGAATTCTGATTATGAGAAGCTTCTATATCTAGCTCAGTGGGAATCGTAAAAAATTGTCTTCTTAGAGGTCTTTTAAAATGGGCATTCTTATTTTTCTGTGTTATAGTAGCGTGAAGTACTTTTCTATCTTTAGGTCTATGTTCATATCATCTTTGAAGTGTCATGACTTACCCTCTTCTATACTCAAAATGTGTACTCACTTCTTACTCAAGTATACGCTGCTCTTCTGGCTTCCATCATTTTTGTTTTACGTTAGAGTAACTTGTGTATCTTTCAAAATAAGTCCTTATATTCCCAAAAGGGTCAAATATAGTATCTTATACAGAGTATAATATATACTTGTGTCAGGAATACCTAAATTTATAACGCAGGTCAAAAATGGAAATTTCCTTTTATTTATTTATTTTTCCTTACAGCTGTATTCCACTCAAGGTATTTTAAACTGGGCAAGGGAATTTGGGGAAGTAGCTGGATTCTCAAATCCAGCAATTCAACTCAAGATGGAGTTAGAATTAGTCCTTAAAAACAAAGTTATTGGATATTGCATTAGATTAGGTTTCTAGGGAAACAGGCTTTGAGACAGAGATTCATATTCATGCAGTTTATTGAGTAGTGCTTTCAGCGACAGCGGCTGGGGGAAAGAAGAGAAGATAAGGGAAGGAGGAGTGGGCAAAGGGAGAAGTTATATAAGGTAGAAGCAACCACAGTCTTGGTTGATCCTGCCAGGAGCTTTAGAGCTGAGAGAGCACTCTACACTCGTCTTGAACTGAAGATAGAGGGTGCCTTCCTGCCCATTGTCAATAGATGCATAATGACCCTGGGAATAGGCAGAACTTTGGGAAAGGCAGCAAATCTGGACCAGCATAATTCCTTAAAGGGACTCAGCTGTGAGCAGGAACTCAGCTGTGAGCAGACACCATCTCAGAATATGGAAAATAGGGGACTTCATGTTGAAGGGGTGGGATCTGAGTGGTGTACCCCAACACCAACGATACCCCTTACAAATGATAAGAAAGGGGTACTGAACACTCTATTCAACACCACACATGACTATACTTCTTTGTTCACATTGGCTTTGAAAATTATTACTTCACAGCATTCACAAATGGGGAGCAATGACGAAGTTGGAATCAGGGTTGTCAAGAAGCACAGACTGCGTATTCAGAGAAGAAAAATAGTCTCAAATACATGAAAGGGCAGATTTTCAAGTTTCTTCAGTCTTACGGCGTAATCCTGAAAAAAGAGGAAAAGGGAGTAAACTGAAATAAATTGAGTGTTAATGCATCCTGGACATCACCTTAGGTCTTTTATATGCCTGGAACTTATAGTTAGATAAAGGTTTTAAGAGTCAGATTAAAAAAAAAAATTGGGGCTTTTATTTGTGGGCCGATGCAAAAGAATCAATTGAAATAATTGTTAAAATGTAGGTTCCTAGGTCCTGTCCCAGGTCCATTACATTTTTGTTTTTTCAGATTGAGCTGGGAAATACCGATTTTAACAAACACAGTGAATGATTTTTATGCTCACTGAAGTTTGGTACCATTATTTTGGGGAAAAAAGTATGTAGTTAAGACATTGGAATATGAAGGTAGAAAGTCAGAAAGGTAGAGTGTTTTGCATAATGTCCTGCCTTGAGAAGTTGATATGATTCTTCTGCATGCATCCAATCTTGAGAGATAGTAATGACTTAGGCTCCTTTGCCAAATGTGCAAGCTTCTATTTGCCATGGCTTCTGTTTAAATAAAAAAAGACTGTGTGATTCCCATAGCTAGTAACATCTACTATGTGTAGTATTACTGATAGCCATGTGAAACATCTAGTCTTTGAATAGTCTTGGGGCAGTCATGTCCAAGGCATAAGGAAAACACACAGAGTTAGACTTTCTTTATTCTGTTTCTTCTCAAGACCTATTGTTAGCATTTTCTTTTTTCATCACAGGGAGCATAAGGTTTATGCATTGCAGTGTACTGGTAAACTGACTCTCAAGTAAACAAACAAACAAGCATGAGGTCCAGGTTTGTAGTGTTTCTGATTTCCGTGGTACAAGTAATCCCCCTTGATCATGGCTGATTTCAGCTTATCAATGATTTAACAACTGGCTTGCAAAATTCCTGGTTGTTTAAAAATCAGCTCTCTTAATCAGGAAAAGCTAATTCCAGCACACTGCTGATATAGCTACCATGAATATGTTGTTTTGTGTTAATTGTGGCAAAAATGTTTAACATGAGATCTACCCTCTTAACAGATGCTTAAGTGTACAATACAGCATTGTTAAGTATAGATACAATACTGTACAGTAGTTATCTGGAACTTAATCATCTTGCATAACTGAAACTTTATACCTGTCAATAGCAACTCAGTATTTTCCCAACCTCCCAGACTCAGGCAACTGTCATAAAATGTCTACCATTAATTCTTATAACTTGCCAAGTTTTGTCTTGGCAGCATTTCCCCATATTTAGATAACTTGTTGTCTTTCAAATTTGATCCAAATTTCTACGTCATGAGACTGCAAACTTTTTCTGAAATGGGCCAGGTGATAAATATTTTGGATTTACAGGCCATAGTCTCTGTCAACCACTCAATTCTGCTGTTGTAATACAAAAGTAGCCATAGACAATATGTAAACAAATGGACTTGGCTGGATTCCAATAAAAGGTTATTTATAAAATTAGGTTGTGAACTGGATTTGGGCCACAGGTCATAGTTTGCTGATCCTAGTCCTAAATCAAGCGGGCTGCAGGGTTTCTTGAACAATACCTGTTGTTTCTGGACTCTTGGAAGGTACTTTTCATCCGTTGAAGATCCTAAGTGTGGTACCAGCACCTGAGAGCTAACAGCCATTTTTCCTTTCTAACATGAAAATGGCCTCAGCAGGGGACAGCCATAATAAAATCTTAAATGATGAAGGAGGGAAGGCACCATCTTAGACCCACTGACAAATGAGCCCTACAAAAATGGAATCCAGCTGTTGCTCAAGCTTGACCTCCTAAGCTCTTTCTCTATGTTGATTTCTGTGAATCCCCCACAGCATTCTTTCTCAATTACAGCAAACACAGCTCACAAACCTGCCTAGGGAGTAAAATTAGACAATTTGACATAAAATAGATGCCTTAGAAAGAGGCAGGCAGGCACATGGAAATATCAGTAACTGTTGCCTAACAGGGCGGTCCCCTGGGCGTCTGTAGACTTAATTATGTTAATCACATCATCCATCTTACATGGGGAGGCCAGTCCGTTGCCAAGAAGCCTGGAGAGAAACCATTTTGCTAAAAATGCCCACCTTTCAGGATGAAGGAAGTCAGTCCTCCTTTTGCTGTAGGATCCAGGCTCAACTTCATGGCATTTGGAGATGACCTAAACCAGTTTGGGACAGAGCCACAGCTTCCCAGCTGTGTTGGAGTATCTAACACATCAGACATACTGCTCTGCCTGTGAACTTCGTAGAGAAGCACATTGAGACAGGAACACACACAAACCAAACAACTTGTTTAAAAAGTCTCTTTGAGATGAAAGTAGGAACACGAGAAGAAGCAGTGACTCAAAACAATGTAGAATGTTCGACGCCTGCTCACAAACTCAAACTGCCTTATAGAAAGCATGTTTACTTCTCCACATTTTCATCTAGAAATTACTTCAAAATATCATTTCAAGAAATGATTGTAATCCTTATCCCATTCTTAATTAAGCAATATGAGGGAAAAGGCAATAATCAATCGAAGTGAGTACTTTTAAAAAATCTTTGTTTATTTATTTAGTCAGTAATAATTCTAAGACAACTGCTTGCTTCAGAAGATCTGAAGTGATATAGAGCAGATGCTTGTGAATTCAGGCCAGCATGCCGGAATGGACTTTCCCTGAAGCTGACAGTTGTTCTCCTGATTCATGATGACAGACATTTCAGTCTCCATCTGGTTCTTGCAGGAGGTCAATCCAGAGACCCAATGTGTCCTACCAGTACGGTCCAGCCCAGAGATTAAAACATGAGCACGATTTCATGTGTTGTATGATAAGCACTGAAGGACCCTCCTCACGGTCCTTTCTTCTCTCTTTACCCCACTGAGATTCAGAGAGGGTTTTCAGAGAGCAGAACACAGACTTACAGAAGTAGCGAGTGACTGCTTGACATGGATGTTTCTAACCTTGAGGATGACAGAGGGTCCTGTGATGGATACTCAACACATTCCAGGCTTTCAACCGTCTTCTTGGTCTCGGAAGAGTCCTAACAATCCTTTATAGAGATGGAAAAAAAAAAAAAAAAGCAGGAGGAGAATTTTCTTGTTTGTATCTAAAACAAGGAAAGATTTTTATTACAGAGAAAGGCTTTGTCAGTCATGGGTGGCTCAAAAGTCTATGGTATAGGCTGGGCATGGTGGCTTATGCCTGTAATCCCAGCACTTTGGGAGGCTGAGGAGAACAGATCACCTGAGGTCAGGAGTTTGAGACCAGCCTGGCCAACATGTGAAACCCTATCTCAACTAAAAATACAAAAATTAGCCTGATGTGCTGGCACGCATCTGTAATCCCAGCTACTTGAGAGGCTGAGTCAGGAGAATTGCTTGCACCAGGGAGGCAGAGGTCGCAGTGAGCCGAGATCACTCTACTGCACTCCCACCTGGGTGACAGAGCAAGACTCCTCTCAAAAAAAAAAAAAAAAAAAAAAAAAAAAAAAAAGGTCTATGGTAGAGTGACCCGGTAAGATTAAGAGTCTAAAAGTCTTTACATTTGTGAGATTTCTTAAAATTTCCTTTCTTTTTCTATTTTCTTGTTTTGGAAGTTATTACACCTTGTTCTATTATGTCATTACTATTTAGTGCTCAACACAGAAGTAGTCCACAATCACCAATATTAAAGCTGCCTGCTAGTCCAGATTTTCTGGCTCTCCCAATTTGTAAGGTCTAATTAGTGGCAATATCCTTCTTCTCCAGAGGGATTTTCACTACACACTAGAGACTGAGTTGGAACAACTTGCTTGACTAGCTCTGTAACTTTACAGGAGTCTGGGGAGTTAAGTCTCCCCTAAACACATATATTATTGTGTGATTAAAGTGTTTCCGATTTTCTCACTCTCAAAGCCAGTAACAGAAACAGGTACCCACTGCCCTCTCTGGCCTAGAGTTGGTATTCATTTGCAATATTAAGATTGGAGGGAAATTCAGCACTCCTTACTAGGAAAGATTTGAAGGATATCCTTGCAATATGAATACATTTAATTCCATGAAGCAGTGTCTTAAGATTACATAAGAGCAGAATAAATTCATCATGATGGAGGGGGCTTCAAGGCGGCTGACTAGAGGCACCCAACGCTATCCTGCTCAACAACAACAAAAAACCCAAAATAGCTCATATATCATCATACTTTAAATAGAGCATCTAAGAGAGAACACTGGAATTCTGTAGAAAAGTGACAGGGAACACCTGAGGCGCAGGAAGAGAAGGAAACGAGGCGGCAGCCAGCCTGGCCAGGATTGGCTGGGAGTCTGGAGAGGCTCCTCAGTGTGGGGAAAGGATAAGTAAAATATCCCCCACAGTCTACATTCCCACCATGGACTCCTGCAATCCTAACCACAGGAAAGTCCCTTGACCCTAGCAGGCTCTGAGACTTCTATAGGAAGCTTCCTCCAGTCCATGCGATAGCATTACTCCAGAGAAAGAGCCCAAACTGGGTACCACACACCCCTTAAGATCCAAGAAGCTGAAGCATGGTGCCATTTTGAGGGCCCAATCCTCACCAGACTGCATTCTGCCTTGGGACCCAACCGCCCCTACATCTCCACATCCCTGGAGCTGCACCGACATCCCTCTGTGTCCATGCAAAGGGCTTCAGTGACACATTGAAGGTTGCACCCAGCAAAACAACAAGGTCCTCAGCACTCTAGTACACGCAATATCTCACACACCTGGGAATGAGCAGTGCAGCACACCATGTAGCCTGCTGCTGGGACAAAGGAGCCAAAGCATGCATTCCCTGGAGCCTGAGAACTGCCTACCTGGGGGTGCTGCCACTGATGACAATGCACTCCCAGTCAGCAGCATGGCCCCCAGACGTGTGTGCACATTCCCTGAGGGCAGGCTCTCCTCTCCCACCAGCAGCATTGTTGCTGCCACCCAAGCATGATGACTGGGGGCAGGGGGATCAGGATCACCTGCCATGCCCACCACAGCCTGTTCCCAAGCACACCACCACATGGCCTGAGTACAGGTCTGCCTACCTTGAACATGCTACCCAGGGGCCTGAGGATCACCTTATCCATCGGTTGCCCTGGTCGTGCATGCATACCACCAGGCGACCTAACAATAGTCCCAAAACATCTGATGCCGGTGACCAAGCACACTGTCCAGAGGCCTGGGGATTGCCCCACCCTGTCCATCACCTCTGGCAACTGTGCACTCCTCTCAGCCTGAGGACAGACCCACACAGCCTTCTGCCATGATCATTGCCAGCACCTGCATGCAACCCCTGAGAGCCAGGGGACTGGTTTGCTCGGCCCGTCACAGCCACGACTGCAACCAGTACTTGCTGGCTGGGAGCCCAAGGGTTGTCCCACCATCACTACTGCCCACATAATGCATGCTGCCCAGGGGCCCAAGGATCTATCCACCCTCTCCACCTACCACTGCCACTGCCAGCACCTGAACAAGATGTCTGGAGGTCTAAGAATTGGCCTGCCGCAGCCTGCAAACACCAGTGCTTGTATATGCACCCTGAGAGTCTAAGGACAGGTATGCTCAGTTCACTGCTGCCAGCACTGGGGCCTAAGGAATGGTTCTCCTGGTATATTTGTCCCAGAAAAACTTCATTACAACTTCCACTAACAACAACAGCCCAAGCCAGTGAGGAAAGATACCACTGATGCTTTTTAAAGATAATTCCAAAAAATTTCACAGAAGGAATTTTCCCTAACTCTTTCTATGAGGCCAGCACAACCCTGATATCATAGCCAGAAAAGGACACAACAAAAAACAAAAACTCTACCCCGATGAATGTAGATGCAAAAATTCTCAACAAAATACAAGTAAACTGAATCCAACGGCACATTAAAAAGATAATACACCATGATCAAGTGGGATTTATTCCAGGGATGCAAAGACATCTCAGCATATGCAAATCAATAAACATGAACTATCACATCAACTTAAAGAAGGACAAAAGGCATATGATTTCTTAGTCAATGCAGAGTAAGCAGTCAATAAAATTAATCATCCCTTCATGACAAAAATCCTCAATAAACTAGACATGGAAGGAGCATACCTCAATATAATGAAGGTCATACATGACAAACCAACCAACATCACACTGGATGGGAAAAAGCAGAAAGTCTCTCTTGTAAGAATTGGAATAAGACAATGAGACCCATTTGTACCACCCCTATTAAACACAGTACTAGAAGTTCTAGCCATAGCAGTCAGGCAGGAGAAAGAACTAAAAGAAATCCAAACTGCAAAAAAAGAAGTCAAACTGTCTTTGTTTGGAAATAACATATTTTATATTTAGATTCTATTGAAATCTTTATGAAAACATAAAGATTCTATTGAAAAAACTCTTTGATAACTTCAGTAAATTTGCAGGATACAAAATTAACATAGAAACATCAGTAGCATTTCCGTACACCAATAATAAACAAAAAAAATAAACAAATAAGGCATTCCAATTTATAACAGCTACAAAAAATATTAACTACCTAGGAATAGATTTAATAAAGACAGTGAAAGATCTGTACAAGGAAAACCATAAAACACTGGTGAAAGACATTGAAGGGGACACAAACAAACGAAAGACATACTATACTCATGGATTGTAAAAATATTGTCAAAATGATTGTACTACCTAAAGCAATCTACAGATTCAGTGCAATCCCTATCAAAAGGCCAATGAAAATTTTCGCAGAAATAGAAAAAAAATCGTAAAATTTGTATGGAACCCACAAATAGTTTAAATAAGGAAAGCATTCCTGACCAAAAAGAACAAAGCTGGAAGTATAGCACCTAACCACAAAATATAATACAACTTACAGTAATAAAAACAGTATGGTATTGGTATAAAAACAGACACATAGACCAATGTAATAGCATAGATAAGCCAGAAATAAATCCACGTAACTTACAGCCAACTGATTTTCAACAAAGGCTCCCAGAACATACATTGGGGAAAGGACACCTTCTTCAATAAATGGTGCTGAAAAAACTGGATATTCATGTGCTGAAGAACGAAACTTAACCCCTATCTGCCACCATATACAAAACTCAACACAAAATGAATTAGACTTAAATATAAGACTCAAAAGTATAAAATTACTAGAAGAAAATGTAGAAGAAACACTACAGGATGTTGGTCTAGGCAAAGATTTTATGGCTAAAACCTCAAAAACATAGGCAACAAAAACAAAAATAGACAATTAAGAGCACAGTAACTAAAGAGCTTTTGCAAAGCAAAGGACACAATCAACAGAGTGAAGAGACAACCTGTAGGACAGGAGAAAATATTTGCAAACTATTAATCTGACAAGGGAATAATATACAGAACATGCAAGAAACTCAAACAACTCAACAGTGAAATAATAATAATAATTGATAATTCCAACAGAAAGGGGGCAAAGGGCATGAGCAGACATTTCTCAAAGGATGACATATAAATGGCCAACACATATATGAAAAATGCTCAACACCACTCAATATCAGAGTAATGCAAATAAAAACCACAATGAGAAAACCTCTTCTCTCAGTTAAAACGGCTGTTGTCGCAAAGATAAAAATAACAGATGCTGGTGAGAACGTAGAGGGAAGGTGACTTATACATTATTGCTTTGAATGTAAATTAGTACAGCCATTATGGAAAATAGTACAGAATTTTTTCAAAAAACTAAAAATAGAACTACCATACAACATAGCAATCTCATTACTAAGTATTTATACAAAAGAAAGAAAATCAGTATTTCCAAGAGGTATCTACTCACCCATGTTTCTTGCAGCACTATTCACAAACGCAAAGATATGAGATCTAAGTATCCATCAATGGATGAATGGATAAGGCAAATGTGGTATGTATACACAATGGAATACTATTTAGTTGTAAAACAGAAGAAAATCCTGTCATTGCAGCAACATGGATGGAACTAGAGTTCATTATGTTGAGATAAGCCAAAGTGCAGAAAGACACATATCACATGTTCTCACTCTTATGTGGCAGCTAAAAATGTTGACCTCATGGCAATAGAAAATAGTATGATAGTTACCAGAGTCTGGGAAGGGGGTGTGAGTTGGGGATGGGATTGAAGATAATTTGGCTAACGGGTACACACATACAGTTTGTTAGAAGAAATAAGCTTTAATGTTCAATAGCAGAGTAGGGTACCTAGAGTTAACAACAATACATATGTATATCTCAAAATAACTAGAAGAGAGGATTTGAAATATTCCTGACACATCAAAATGATAAATGCTTGAGGTGATGCATATTCTCAATACCCTGACTTGATCATTACACAATCTATGTATGTAACAAAACATCATGTGTACCCTATAAATATATACAAACATTGTATATCAATAAAAACCATTCATTATCAAAAGGACATGATTACAAGAGGGAATGGAAAATATTAACTAATGAAAAACAGATCTATAAATACAAAGGTTACACCCCAGGTTATTGAACAAGCTGTTACCATGGAAGAGGGACAAGTGAAATAGCAGGAATTCCTTCCCATGTTTATTTAGGCAGATATATTTATCTGTTGTGCAGGAGGCCTTATAGATGAACAAATCAAATAGTTTGTCTAAAGAACAGGGAAGTTGCAAAGGTCTTCTGTCTTCATGTGCCCTTGCGCGTGTGTGACACTTGGTGTATTATGAGTACTCTGGCAGCTTGCTCATGCATTCCTTAATCTGCTCCTTGCTCTCTGACTTTGAGCATTTGTTTCACATCTTTGAGCATCTACTTCTCATTACAAAATAATAGGTTAGACCAAGGTGATCATTAAGATCTTTATACCAGTGTTTCTTAAAATGGTGAGACTGTTGAATCATCCTTATTATTTTTACTATTGCTCCATATGCCATGTACTATATTTGCCTACTATTTGTATCTCTAAGCCACTCAATTTAAAAAGACCTAAAATACTACTTAAACTTCAGTTTAAATAATATCTATGAAAATATGAATTGGATGTGCTTTAAATTTATAACATACACATTGAAATAAACAAAATTTTCTTATATTTCCCCAAATTATCTCATATATTACATTAATCTGCCTCAAAGTAATTAAAATGAAAACAACTAAATTCTATAGTAAAAAATTCTAATTTTATACAAGATTTTGATGTGTTCCAAAGTGTTTTAAAATAAAATGCAGGTGTTTTTATTGTAATGCAGAGAGGGAGAAGAAATACCTGATTTAATAGTAAGTTACCTTCTTCCAGTAGCCCAACAAATCAATGCAGCCATAGGTATTGATTCCCTATATAAAGGTTAGAATCTCTGACCTTTAAGGGATACAATTGGAGAATAGTGAATGACAGGAACTTGACCTATCCTATCTGCTGCTCTTCATTTAAACAAACTTGAAAGAATTCCCAACTTTCATCCCTAGATTAAAACAACAATGACACATAATGTCTCATATGGCAGTTTTATTTTAAAGGAAGCAGAAGATTAAGAAAAAAGAAAAGGAATACAGACTCTAATTACGAGGGAGGTATAATGAAACTGTTTCCTCAACCATGACTTTAGCAAAGCTTGCGAGGTGCTATAATAAATCCATTATCTGGAAGCATCCACCTAAAATAACTGAGTAACAAGAACATTTACTATAATTGAAGCCACTTATGTTTACTTCAGGATCAAAACCAAATATTATCTACCGTGCATACATATTCCAATTTTCATAAATCTATTATTCTCTGACATTGCCATAGTAATTTCTGGACCCATAGTTACCCCAACACACCAGAAGAGGAAAATCATATCATGTCGGACCCGAATGTTGAGTGGCTGCTTCAGGAGCAGTAGAGCTTACGCTCAGCATGGGCTGGGCTGGAGAGCTGTATTACATGAGGTGAGATTAGCTGAAAATTCCCTCTTTGTAATGAATTCACACCTTTTCAGAGATATACATAGAAAGTACATAGAGTGAATAGAGACAATATTTTTAAACTGAAAAACACAAATCATGGTTTCAACGTGACAACCTGGCATGTAGGATTCTTAGAAATTTCCGACTGATTTTAGTCAAGTGGTGAATGTCTAAAACCCATGTCCAAAGATAACGTACATTGAATGTGTAGCTCAGTTTGCTATATCAAAGCAAGATATCCATCCACTTATTACAGCCTTGGAATAGGTAAAAAAAAAAAAAAAAAAAAAAAAAAAAAAAAAAAAAAAAAAAAAAAAAATTTAACAAAAAAAAAAAAAAAAAAAAAAAAAAAAAAATTTGGCAACCAAATAGAGTAGCATTAAACAATGATAATATCCAGGAAGGAAAAAACCGAAGGATAATACAGAACTCTCCTATGTTGTATCAAACACCTGTTTTAAAGGTAGCTGTGTAATGGTCACATTTTTAGAGCAGGGCCTCTAGCCCTCCTAAAAAGCATATAATATTTTGCAGATCATGAATTTTTAAATAATTATTTAACGAATAGTTACGGAAGGATGTCTAAACATCGGGGAGTTTACAATTGGTCAGAGCTAGGATTGTTATTTCGGAACATAGTGATAGTGATCCCAGTGTTTAGTTCTGGGTGAAATATCACAGGTAATTTCATCTACACAGCTTCCTTTAAAGACGAAGGAATGGAAGCCTGTAGGGATTTGGTGAATTGCCAGAGGTCTCACAACTGAAATGTGAGCCAGGACTTTACACCAAACTTACGGACAAAAGATATGCATTTCAGAGTTCACTGCTCTTGCTGCACTTTGATTTCATCTGGATTATAGAACTAGAAATCGCAGTGTAGCAAACCAACATGCTCATGACCGAAACTGGAAGGGCATGGTGCTTTTTTACTGCTTGATTGAACACTGAGGGAAAAACTATGATTAACTTCCCTAGAATATGCTTGGGAAAGGTAGTCACTTTCACCTGTTAGTAGAAAGAACAGCTGTAAGTACTTTGGTTGTGACTGGACTGACCATCACTAATAGTATAAATAGGGCACAGGAGATTTGCGTGTTTATTGGTCATGGAGAGCAGAGTGAAAGAACATTCCCAATAGTTGAGCATCTTTCTTCCTTTTCAGGTACAGAATTAGCTTTGTTCTTCTGTTAATTTTTCAGATGAATCTTTTTTTTTTTTTTTTTTTTTTTTTTTTTGAGACGGAGTCTCTCAGGCTGGAGTGCAGTGGCGCGATCTCGGCTCACTGCAAGCTCCGCCTCCCGGGTTCACGCCATTCTCCTGCCTCAGCCTCCCGAGTAGCTGGGACTACAGGCGCCCGCCACCGCGCCCACCTAATTTCTTTTTGAATTTTTAGTAGAGACGGGGTTTCACCGTGTTAGCCAGGATGGTCTTGATCTCCTGACCTCATGATCCGCCTGCCTCGGCCTCCCAAAGTGCTGGGATTACACGCGTGAGCCGCGGCGCCCGACACAGATGAACTTTTAAGATCTGGTTTCTGGGTGATTGAAAAAGACGACCTAGAGCATCAAAGTAGAAATGCATGGTGCAACCCTTTTTTAAACATTCTACATGTATATTCATCAGAGTGTTTTGATTACATGTTCAAGAATTTCTAGCCAGATAGAATAGGAAACCTTTAGGATAAGGAAGTTTGGATATAGTAAAGCATGATACAGTCTTGTGTTACCAATCCTTTTTCATTATAAAGAAAGTTCTGCTGAAGGAAACTTTCTAAAAGTGTGTGTTCCTTTTGGTCTCTGTTTGACTAGCATTCATCTATAAACATGTCTGCATACATCGTTCGAAGATTCTTTTCTATCTCAGCAATGCAAACCACACCTTTCATTTCTTTTCCACATCAAAGTTCACTTATGGTAATTACTCCAAAAGAATAAAAAGAGACTGTAGATAAATCTCACATTATATGTGGCTTGAAGCCTGCATTCCAGCATCAACACCTGATGTGACAAATACATTTTGAAAGAATGAAGCTATCAGCAAAATGCCCTGGAGGAAAATAAAACTCTGGGAGATAGGATAGTGTGTATATGAGATGATGGATCTGTGACCTGCAAAGCAGACTCTATAAATTTTGGCCATCAATACCACAGTAGGAACAGTTCTCCTTCCCTAATGAGCTTTGTGCCCTCTTACAAAATGGCTGGCCCTGCAAGCCTATTAAGTAGCACGAGACCCCTGAAAACGTAGTTCACACAGTGGAAGTAACTCATTCATGGGACTGATAGACCTGCCTGGAAAAGGATAGAAGAACACATTAGAGCTAAAAATCTCAAAGGACCATTAAAGAAAGGGAAGAGGTAGCTGCAATTGGAGACTGAGGAAATGAGACGCAGAGGACTAACTAGGACTCTTTAAAGAATTACATGGCTGGTGATGAGTGTATTAGTTAACCGGATTGTGATAATCATTACACAATGTATATGCATATCAAATTATCATTTGTACACCTTGAATATATTCAATCTTTGTCAGTTAAATATTTTAAAATAATAGAAGAGAATTGCCACACATCACTTGAAACAAAATGAACAAAGAGTTGGTGTTTGTTTTAAATTATTTTTAATGGGGGTAGAGATGCTAACTCCCTGATTATTAATATACTAAATGAATACTCATATTTCAATCAGCTTGAATGAATACTCATGTTTCAATCAACTCATATTTCAATGAATACTCATATTTTAACTTTATTATATTTTATTCTATTTCTGAAACATGCATAGGTGAAATAGTTTACTTTATATATTCTTAAATAGTAAATTATTTAGTTTTCTATTTTTTTAACTTTTATTTTAAGTTCAGGGGTACAAGTGCAGATTTGTTACATAGGTAAACTTGTGTCATGAGGGTTTGTTGTATACATTATTTCATCACCCAGGTATTAAACCTAGTGCCCATCAGCCGGTTTTCCTGATCTGCTCCTTCCTCCCACCCTATACCCTCCAAAAGGCCCTAGTGTGTATTGATCACCTCTGTATATCCATGTGTTCTCATGGAATCATGCAATCTTATCACTTTATCACTCAGCATTATATTAGTGAATTACATCCATGCTAACATATGTAGAGGTGGTTCAACATTTTTACTTCCTGAATAGAATCTGCATTAATTTTCCACAATGTATTTATCTGTTTATCTCTTCTTCCATGATAAACACCAAGCTTGTTCCTAGTGTTTTTGTTTTGCTTTCTGTTTGCCTGTTTGTGTGTTTGTGTTATAAACATAACTACTGTAAATTTCTTACCTATGTTTCCAGGAGTACATTCATGCCAAGACTTTCCTGTGCATATACACCCAAGGGTATAACTGTTGAATTGTGGGGCATATGCACCTCAACCTTAGTAGATGGCAAATTGTTTTCCTATGATGTTGAGAAATTTTACACACTTAGCAGCAATGCAGAAGAATTTTCATTGTTCTTTACCTTTGCCAGCACTTGAATTCTTTTATTTTTGCAAATGATTTTTATTTTTTCAGGTTTATTGAGGCAAAATTGACAAATATTATATATAATTTCAGTGTACAACATGATGTTTTTATATGTGTATACACTGTGAAATTATTACATTTTGATTATCAAGCTTTAGTAAATTTATCACCTTATGTATTTACCTTTTAAAATGGTGAGAATAAGATCTATGCTTTTATCAAATTCCAAGTACATAATACAATATTTTTAATTTGAGTCACTATGCTACACACTAGATCTCTAGAATTATTCATCCTGCCTAACTAAAACTTTGTGTCCTTCAACCAACATCTCTTCATTTCTCCCACATTGCAGCCCCTACCAATCACCCTTCTACTCTCTGCTTCTATGAGTTTGACTTTTTTAGATTCCACATACAAGTGAGATAATGTAGTATTTGTCTTTCTGTGCCTAGCTTATTTCACTCAGCATGTTTTACAGATTCATTCATATTGTTAAAAATGTGCAAATGACAAGACCTTCTTCTTTTTCAAGGCTAATAATATCCCATTGTGCGTGTGTGTCTGTGTGTGTGTGTGTGTGTGTGTGTGTGTGTCATTGTCTTTATCCATTCATCCACTGACAGACACTTAGGTTGATCCCATTTATCATGAAAAATGCTGCAATGAACTTGGGAATGCAGATATCTCTTCTTCAACATACTGATTTCATTTTCTTTAGATAAATACCAAGAACGAATTTCTGGATCATATGGTAGTTCTATTTTTAACTTTTTGAGGAAACTCCATACTGTTTTTCATAATGTCTCCATCAATTTACATTCCCACCAACAGTGTACAGAAATTCATTTTCCTCTACATTCTTGCCTACACTTGTTATCTTTTGACTGGCCTGGAGTCTGCAGCTGTGGGTACTGGCATTGGTGCTGAAGTGAACTTGGAGCCTGGGTCCGCCTGAATGGGCCTCAATCCTAGAGCTGCAGGAGCTGGCCTGGTGCTGACAACAGCCTAGAACCTGAGTCCTTGGGGACCACCCTAGAGCCTGGGACTACTGGGACAGCCTGTTGCTGGGGTTCGCTGGGGCAGGCCTGCTGCTGAGGTCTGCAGCAAAGTCAGGTAGCCTTTAACGTTTAACTTTCATATTTCAGCAAACTGATAGATGCAAATTGCTATTTTCATTTTTAACTTTTTTTCTCTAATTGCCAATGAGCTTGAACAATTTGTCTTGTATTTACTCGGTTTACTCCTCACTTGTGTTGTTATTCTCTAAAATCCCTGTTCATGTATGCAGCTGAATGATTCTTGCTTCGTCTTTTCATTTCCCTATAATAGTGTTATATGGCCACATCCTGGTTGCAGCCTCTTCAACAAGGGTGTGGTTATATAGCACTATTGCAGGGGAGTGAATTAGTAGCTACTATTGATCACTTCCCAGCTTCCTACTCTTAATTTTGCTTTCTAAAATTCCAGTCCATGTCTTTACTTTCCACAAAGTGAACAGAAAGACTCTTCACTCTGGACTTGGTTACATAAGTTGTTTTGGCCAATGTGATGTGAAAGAAAGTGGTGTGAATGGTAACTCAAAATGCGCTTGGGTATTAGGGCTGGCCTCTTGAGCATTCAGCTATGCCATGGGGGTGGGGAACTACAAATAACCACTATTTATCACCTTCCACCTTGGGCGCTGGAATGAGAGACATGGTCAGAGTTGCCCCGGTGTACCCACAGACACATGAGTGATAAATAAATGCTTATTCTTGTATGCCACAGAATGTTTAAGATTGCTTGTTGTACAGCACTGTTGTGGCAACGACTGGCTGATACATAGTTGCTATTTTTCTATTGGATCAAAAGCCTTCCCCTTACAAATGTGGAGATCTTTATTTATTCTAAGTTACAATTCTTTGTGCTTTCATTTCCTTCTTTTCACACAATTTATTATTTCTTTTGATGTGCAGAAACTCTTAATTTTAATTTGTTATAATTTATTGATCTTTCCTTTTATGGTTAGGGGTGTGTGTTTGTGTGTCAATTCTTCCTTACTACAGGTTTATACAGACATTATCTCATCTTTTACTCTAAACGTTTTATGGTTTTCCTTTTATGCTGAAGTTTGGTAATACCTTTTACGTATTGCTGTGAGGTAGGGACCCAGTTTTTGTTTGTTTGTTTGTTTTTTTCTTTTTTGAGACTGGGCCTCACTGTCACCCAGACTGGAGTGCAGTGGCGTGATCACAGCTCACTACAGCCTCAATCTCCAGGGCTCAGGTGATCATCCTACCTCAGCCTCCTGAATAGCTGAATAGCTGGAATGACAGGTGTCCGCCACCACACCCAGCTTTTTTTTTTTTTTTTTTTTGAGATGGAGTCTTGCTCTGTTGCCCACCACCTGGCTAATTTTGTATTTTTTGTAGAAATGGGGCATTCGTTCTCTTATGTCTCAAGCTGATCTCAAATTCCTGGGCTCTCACAGCAATCATCTACTGCATCCAGCCTCACAAAACTGCAGGATTGAAGTGTGAAAAAGCTGATCTCAAATTCCTGGGCTCCAGCAATCCATCTGCATCAGCCTCCAAAACTGCTAGGATTGAAGGTGTGAACCACCATGCTTGGCCCTTCCTTTTTTCCTCTTTACCTTTCCTCTCCTCTCCTTTCCCTTTCTCTTTCCCTTTCCCTTCTCCTTTTCCTTTTCCTTTCCTTTGCTTTCTTTTTCCTCCTTTCCTACCTTTCTTTCTCTCTTTATTTCTTAGAAGAGCAGTTGTTTCAGCATCATATATTGTATAGATAACCTCTTTCTCACTGGTTTCTAGTGACTATAACATATATAAAGTTCCCATGTTTATGTGCTCTATCTGAGCACGTAACAACCTGCCTAGATTTTTAGAACTGCCGTGATAACAACCTGCCTAGATTTTTAGAAATTTATGACAAATCTCCTTCTAGTAAGAGAAGTCATCATCCTACCTTAATTTTCAGGATTATCTTGACTATTTTGGCCATTTTCCTTCTAACATAAATTTTGATTGCCATTCATTCCTATTTCCCTACCATGCTACTTGAACAAAGATACCACTTTAATTTACAGCCACGGGAATACAAATATACTATAAGTAGTGAAAATACACAAATCTGGATCCTTTTGTTTCACATAGCTTACAGCGGTCTAAAGATTCCATGAAGAAAATAAATTGTGTTACCTTAAGAAAATCACCATCCGCTAGTTGCAGATGAATCAACATATGCTATAGTAAAGGACCCTGCAAGAAATTGAGCTTATTGTTGCTGCTGTTGTCTTTTACTTTTTTCTACAGTCAGGCTGTTACCAGAAGTTTGCCTTGATATTTGAAAAACACAATAATTACCTTGATCCCTACCCATGAGTGGTGACCTGAAGCCAGGTCTATTAGAAAGCAATGAGATATCTCTTCATAGGAGTGTAGGCAAACAATCTTATTGTCCAGAAAATGAAATGCAGCCATCCCTTTCCAGATGAAGTTTAAGAAAAGGAAACATCCAGACTGAAGACACTAAGGCAACTGCTCTTCGTGTTTAAAAGTCCAAAGACAAAACATCACAGGCCCTAGGAAAGGAGAAGAAAAGGTGGGGTTCTGATGCCACATAGGCATACCCTGACCCAAATTCTGAATCCCAACTCTAGTGCTGCAATAAATTGGCATATGAGTGGAGGATAGACTTCTCTAAATAGGCACTGAGCGAGGCATCTCAGGGGAGAAACAGGAGTAGATAACCCAAGATGACTTTCTTACATAGGCCCTCCGCAGCTGCTATATTTGTCAATAAAGATCTTTCTTATAGTCAAAGTTAATCACCATAGGCACTACTTGAGATTATGGCTTCCCTATAGGTCTTTGGATATAGCTAGCCTGAGTCAGGTGTGACTCAACCATCAGCACTCCCTAGCATCTATACAGCAGGATAAACTACTTAATGGTATGCCTAGACACTATATATACATAACACTCAGGATGGATCAAGGAGAGAGGGCAAGGAATACTCCCTGGGTCAGAGGAAAAAAATGATATGAAAAAGGGTAACCCTTGAGCTAAGACTTGAAGAATGAATAGGAATTTTAAAGGTGATTAAAGAGGAGGAAATTGGCAAAGGGAACAGCCTAGTGGTACGGCTTTTAGAACTTGTATAGCATGCTTTCTCATTTTTTTACTTGACTATCCCCATGCCACAAAAGAAGAAACGAAAGGGCGCTATGAAGAGAATGAAAGTGGAAACAAAAATAGTTCAGTCAGAGTGGTGGAATAGGAGTACCTTGTCTGCAGTGTGTGAAAGGGTAAGCTATGGAAAAAGCTTGCATATGGACAGGAATGTTCATACGTACATTTGAGAAAATCTGATAATGATTTGGAGGATAGATGAAAAGGAGGAATAGTGTGGCAGGCAGAATAATGACCCAACAAAGATGTCCACATCTTAGTCCCCTGACTCTGTGAATATGTTGCCTTACATGGCAAAAGGGACTTACAAGTGTTGTTAAGGACACTGAGATGGGAAAATTAAACTGGATTAGCCAGGTAGGTAGAAGAAGATAGCAGAGTGAAGCAATATGAAAACTCAAACTCCTCATCCTGGGTTTTAAAATGGAGGAGGAGGACCATGAGCCACAGAATGCTGGTGGCCCTAAAAGCTGAAAAAAACAAGAATACAGATTCTCCCCTCAAACTTCCAGAAATGAAGCCACCCTGCTGACACCTGGGTTTTAGCCCATTTGGGACTTTTAACTACAGAGCTATAAGAAAATTAATTTGTGTTGGTTTAAGCCACTAAGTTTGTGTTAATTTGTTACAGCCACTATGGCCAACAAATACAGATGGTGAAACTGCTGGCAAAGAGATAAATGAAGAGGCTACTTTAATTCATATCAAAGAAAATATTTTGTGGAAAGTGGTCATTCATTCTGACAAACGAATGGTTTCCCTAGAAAGAGTAAATATAGGAAGAATTTGCCCTAATGATTAAATTTTCCAGAAGAACATGAAATATAATTTGCTTTGAACAAAGATGAATTGCCCATTTGTGGCCAATATCCTTCAATGAAGAACTATATCCTTTTAAGTTCAGAATGAATGGGGCAATGGGAAAGAAAAATGACAATCTATCTAGACTATTGAGGCCTGGAAAAAAATCCTTTTGATTAAATTAGTGAGCAATTTACCTAATATTTTGATAATATAATTCTTTTAATTAGCTATTAATGACATGTCATTATTAGTTAATTATCAGTCTCTAGAGGATAATAATGTTTTCTCATGGCTTGGCTTTAATGGCACTCTCATACATTTTCTTATGTCATGGGCTATGGGTCATAGGCTGCCAATTTAGTTCTTCCAAAGACTATTTTATTGATTGAACATATAAATTTTAAGTAAAGAAATATAATACAGTTTAGGAATTCTGACAACCTGGATTCAAATTCTAGTTTTATTATGTAGTAGCTATGTGGCCTTAGGTCAGTAGCTAAACCCTTGCAGCCTATTTTCTCATCTGTAACATAAGAAAAACAATAGCAACTGTCTTGTGTGCCTATTGTGAGGATTAAATGAAATGATTGCTTAAAGTATTTGGTATGCTATCCAGTAGTAGGTTGGTGTAAAAGTAATTGTGGGTTCTGCCATTAAAAGTAATGGCAAAAACCTCAATTTTGCACCAACCTAATACACGTAATAAACATTCAGTAAAATTTAATTATTTTTACCATATTTATCACTTACATGCACAAGCACATCTACACAAAGTCGATGGGACATGTGAGAAACATGTATCACATTCTGAGTTTTATATCATAGTTATGTGTGATAAGGTTATCCTTCCTACTAAATTTTATGTTTCTTGTAGTATACCAAGACGATGTGGCCTTAAACAGTTTGCTATGATAGCCCAGAAAAGTGAGGACTAAGCTTTTGGGATATTGATAAAAATGAGGGGAAGAAAGACTCCCAAAGGGGTCTAGAATTTGAACTATGGTTCAAAAGATAGTAAAGATTTCAGTGGTTCAAGATAAACAGGAAGATTGGGGCAGAAAAAAAAAATCATGTTATTAAATGTAGGAATATAGTCTAGTTTCACTAGAAATAGAAAGTTTGTGTAAGGGGAAGGGATGGAACATCAAATTGGCAGATACCAAAAAGTACTGAATTTTATAGCAGGTGTGCATTTCATTTAGTAGTGAGTAAAAGGTTATTGGTTACCCTGCTGCTCTAATATCATGATCATGGTAGCCTTGTGCAGGTAAGATGAAAGGTAAGATGTTATGGGTGAGTAGATTAGCAGGAAAAAAATGCAGTCCATATACATGTGAGATGATACTCTGGTCTTGAAATAATGGTTATATGAGCTAGGAAATAAAACAGGGAATTGAATCTAGAGGTATCAATAGGTAAAAGAAAAAGTTTATTAATAAAGAACTTGAAAAATAGTTATTTTTTTTCACTGTGTACCAGCCAGAGATAAATAGTTATTAGATTAATAGAGAAGTAGTTACTATCATAGGAAGGAACACTAGTCAGCTATTTTAAAAGCAAGAAAATTCCATCTGTATTTACTGACATGTAAAGAAATTCATCACTTACTATTAAGAGAAGAAAACAAGATGCAAAATAATATGTATCATAAAATATCATTAATATAAAACAATTACATAAACATTTTAATAAAGGTAGCTTGTATGAATAGAGAGTGCTATTTTAGTTTCACAATAATGTACTACTTGCATTTTTTACGACAAACATATTATTTTAAACATAACATTTAAATGTAAAATAATAATGAGGTTTGTAAATTAAACTATCAATAAGATCATAAATATCCAACTCCCCTAGAAAGATGAGCAATTTACACATAGCAAGATCTCAATAATTACTGTTTAAATGAACGAGTAACTTAAAATAGGAGACAAAATACCCACATAATCTTTTGTTTGTTTGTTTGTTGTTTTTTTTGAGATGGAATTTTGCTCTTGTTGCCCAGACTGGAGTGCAATGGCACAATCTCAGCTCACTGCAACCTCTGCCTTCTGGGTTCACGCCATTCTCCTGCCTCAGTCTCCTGAGTGGCTGGAATTACGGATGCCCGCCACCATGCCCAGCTAATTTTTTGTATTTTTAATGGAGACGGGGTTTCAGCATGTTGGTCAGGCTGTTCTCAAACTCCTGACTTCAGGTGATCTGCCCACCTTGGCCTCCCAAAGTGCTGGGATTACAGGCCTGAGCCACCATGCCCAGCCCACAATTCTTAAATAATGAAGAAAAATTATAAATTATGCTGGATCATGTGAACTGAGAATTGATCTTCTAACTATAATTTCTTGTAAATTATCAAAACAGATTTTAGCCAATAGCTCAGTGTTTACACCTGTAAAATGAGAATTGCTGTTTCACTCTATGTTGAAGAGAAATATGCTAGGAAAATATGTTATTTCTCCAAAGATTACATGGTATATAGGGTTTATCTACCCTAAAGTTGTCATCTATCAATGTTTACAGTATAAGATTTGAGACCCAGTGTTCTGTTATTCAATGTTATATATCATGATGTGTTTTAAATCATAGAAAACAAGAGCTGCTCTAGTCAAAGTACTTCTTTGGATCACAGTACTCAGGCATGTTCTGCTGCAGTAAACCAAGTCCCTCATGGGTACTAATGCAGAAATTCCGCAACCCAAGTGATTTTTGTTTTTCACACATCCACATTATAACATCAGTAGCTCTAGAGTGATAATTCTTCCAGTAGATTTTACTTTATTGAATACCAATCTCTCTGGAGTTACAACTATAATAATAAATTACACAATAATTATAGTTGCAATTCTTGTGGTTTCTATTTTCTTACAGATCTGTGACTGTGAGAACATATATGCCCTACCCCCCCATAAATTAAGTTCTACAAATACACTCCTGGCATCAAGGCTGTAGTAACATACATCATGCATGTTGCCAAGAGCACCTCAAATCTATTCTTTAAAATTAATCTTCTGACCACTGCTTATCACATTTACTAAATATCAATCAGCTTTTGCCAAGATGCAGAATGTTAGCTGTTCCTAAACCTTATCAGTCAACCTCCTTAAAATATCTGGAGGGCAATTCTACTGTACTGAAATGCAAATTTAAAAGTCTTATAGAGAACACCAGACAGAATCCATCAAAAAAATGTAAAAAGCAAAAACAAAAACAAAAAAAACCGTTTCTCCCTCAAGAAACAAAGAAAAAATCTATGAAAAGAAACCAGAAGCAGCCAGCTAAATTAAATGCAGTGTTTTCCCCATCTGTCCCCTACAGGAAAAAGTGAAATGGCCTCTTGCAGAAAACCTCTTTTTTTTTTCAAATTCCACCTACTGTAATATACACATAAGCCGTTGTGAGCTACTGCAATCCATTCATTTGCCAATAAGCACAGAATAAGTCAGAAGAAAGAACCCTGTATTCATGTTTGCAGTTAAGTAGGACGAGAAAGCCGTATACACACATAATTAAAATACACAGTTATCTCTGAGAGCTTCTTCAAAATTCCAAGGGAAAATAACCACTTTTTTCTGCAGCAACCTGAAAAGAAAAGTCTCTTCATTCTCATCATCATCATAATCATTGTCATCAGTTCTGCCATGAAATCTGTGACTCAAGGAAAATGTCCTTTCTTGAAGTTTTAAGTTAACTACCTATACTTGATGTGTATGAGACAATTGGACCAGAATGATAATTTAAAATTTATTTGCAGAGTTAAGATTCTGTATACGACCAAAGGTAATTAAGATTTTACATGTTAAAAGTAAATTTGCTTCACAGGTGAATCAATTTTTTAAAGAAGCATTTAAACTCTGCACCCTTCCGTCCCCACCAATAAGTTTAGCAGCACTAAAGTGAAAAGATGTCACCCATAGTATCATCTCCCCAAAATAATAATGGCTAAGATTTCAGAAAACCTCTTTCCAACTTTTTTTTCCTCTCTGTATCGATTTTTAGATAGTAATAAATATGTTTTAGATATTATTTTGTTACCTTGGTTCCCTTGATGTCATAGTGTAAATAATTACTGTTGTCACAATCCCTATAGCAACACAAGTTACTGTCAGCATATTAATAATTACATGTAAATTGAGGTATTATTTTTATATAAATGATCTCTACCTACAGTTATTTAGGTCATTTCCAATTAATCATTGAAATGTTTCAGTGACCATTTTAATACATAGGTGCTGCTGGATATATATCACACCCAAAAGTAATGAAAATATTTTAAGAATTCCCAAAGCACATTTGCATGTTATTTTGTTGAATATTTTAAGTAACTCTGAGTGGTCAGGAAGGCATCTATTTATGAAAAATAAGAAGTCAAGGTCACAGAGATAGTTAATGGCAGAGCCTGCACTCAAACCTAGGCTTTCTGATTCAAGTCACGCTAATGACGTTGCCTTTCTGTTCTCCATGAAGAACTTCATTTCTTTTGCTGGACTCTCATAAACTAATGATACTAAAATCTGTAACTTCAGTTCTTTCCAGAGCTCCACATCCAAATTCTAACAGTCCAGATTATATCCTCCTATAGATATTCCTATATAATTTCACATGTAATCTTTCTGGAACTGAACTATCTTAATCTATTTCTCCTTAGGTTTCCTCGGTGTTGTAATTCCTCTTTGTTAGAATTCCTAGCCCCAAACAGATTTTCTTCCCACCTTTCTTGTAATAAATCAGAATGTAAGCCCAGTAGATTACTTCACTGAATATTTTCTTAGAAATCTTTTCTATTCTCATTGCCAAGTTTTCAGGACATCACTGTTTTCTTTCTTTCTTTCTTCTTTCTCTCTTTCTCTCTCTCTCTCTCTCTCTCTCTCTCTCTCTCTCTCTCTTTCTTTCTTTCTTTCTTTCTTTTTGAGACGGAGTCTCGCTCTGTCGCCCAGGCTGGAGTGCAGTGGCACGATCTCGGCTCACTGCAAGCTCCGCCTCCCGGGTTCAGGCCATTCTCCTGTCTCAGCCTCCCGAGTAGCTGGGAATACAGGGCCCGCCACCACGCCCGGCTAATTTTTTTTTTGTATTTTTGGTAGAGACGGGGTTTCACAGTGTTAGCCAGGATGGTCTCGATCTCCTGACCTCGTGATCCGCCCGCCTCGGCCTCCCAAAGTGCTGGGATTACTGGAGTGAGCCACTGCGCCCGGCCATCACTATGTTTTCTAGCTTGGTTGAAACAACCTCCAACTTACTACCTTGGCTTTTTCCTTCTTCTTCTATAATCCACTCTTCATGCTATATCCAACATTATACTTTTAAAAGCATTTTAACATCCTTATTTTGAGACTAAAGCTATTCAATAACTTGCTATCACACTCCTAATCATAACATGTATGTACAGCTCCTCCCAAACTACCCCTAATCTAATATCCTAACTTTATATTGTTTTTTTCCCTTTCTGGCTTCATCATTCATTTTGAATTACCCACTGAGACTCCCAAACACTATGAATGTTTAAGCCTTAAAGTTTTTCTCTCCATAGACTTTTTACTAACTTTATTGACTTTTTTCAAACGTCCACTCTTCTTTCAATATCAGTTGTTACTTCCTCATAAAATTTTGATTTTTCTCATGCAGAATTATTATTGTTTTCTGTATGTTCATACACAGTTTATACATTTGTATATTAAACAACAAATTAGGATATTTTAAAACCATTTGTTTACTACTCTTTGTATTCTATTTTCCCCAATCACGGTATATGTATGACCATAGCAGGTGGAATGTTGTCTGGCACATGGAAGTTAATTACTTTATCTAGTGCTCTTTCTATCACACCACATTGTCTGTAATACAAAGTTTACTTCAACCATCCAAAAAAACAATCCATCATAAAGTGAATCCCCTGGCTATGGCAGAAATTTTGATATCCACAATGATACATTATGCAAACACATTATTAGAGAGAGCTAAGCACGGCTCAGAATTCAAAGAGTTAAAGGTGAAATGGTGTCAATAAGTGACCTAAATCTTATTCTTAACCCTCTTCATTTTTGAAGGATAGAAGCCCAGAGTCAGCCTTCATAATTAAAGTATTTCCAATAAGAGCAGAAGACATAATTTGGGTGATAAGAAAAATGATGACAGACTCCCAAGCCTGTTAAATCATCAACTCAGCAGCTTTATGCATGTTTTTATAATTTTATTTAATCATCTCTCTCTAATGACAGTGTCAAACGTATTGTTTGAGGTTGTTCCTTTTATATGAAGTTTGTTTTATACTCTTTAATACATATAAGTAAATTTTATAAACAGCATCTAATTTA
>NW_016814655.1:1336231-1338332 GCF_001698545.2 Rhinopithecus bieti | reverse complement strand
TGTTTTATACTCTTTAATACATATAAGTAAATTTTTATAAACAGCATCTAATTTAAAATAAAAAGATTTAAAGCGGTTTGTAAATCATTTAATTCTTTTAAGAAATGTATTTGATCTCTAATTTCCAGGTTTTGATATCTCTATTTACAGACTGAAAGAAGAAAATGAGAAAGTGTGGATTAATTTTACATTTAGATAGAGTTTCTTAATTGGATTCAAGATAAAATCCTGTATACAACTTACTTACTAAATTCATCTACAGCAGTAGTGATGAGGGCCCAGGAGAGCAAAACTATTTGGGATAGTTTTTTGGTTTTATTATCCATCCAAAGAGTAAGAGAATTTTGGAAGTTACTTATCCAGTATTTTCTTGAGAAAACAATTGGAATATCAACGAGGATCATACATTCTTACATATTTGTGTTGGAAGACCATGATTTTTTTAAACTACAGAAAAAAATACTGCTGAATGTTCAACTGCAATCTTTGCCCTAAGAGCTAGTCAAGCATAAACAAATCATAAAACATATATGCAAGTCAAAGTTCATTCCAGAATTTCATCAAGAAAATTTTCATTTTCCAAAATTAAAATGTGAATAAAAATGCAACCTAGTTTCTGGTAAATTAACAAGAGTCATTAAAATTTGTGTTGAGCATTTAAATCTGAACTAACAAAATTAACAACTAGATAGAAATATGGTTCATAAATTATCAGATTTGGTTCCACACATTGACCCAATGTTTTCCCTCCCATGAAAATAATTTAACATAAACTAAAGTATATATTAACTATAGTGTTTACTGTGATGGAAGCTGCAAAAGAAATACTTTGGAATTAGTTTACATTTCAGTATATTGAGGTTCATTAACATTAAAATTGTTATATGGAAGATTCTTGTCATAACATGAGGACATGCTATGGCATTGCTACAATGAAAATACACACAAGAATGAAAGCAAAGTGATGTTTAAAAATGATTATTTTAATGCTTATTTAAAACTTTCTAAATTTTGTTATATATTTACTTTAGTGTATTTTCAAGATATAAGATGACTTATTTGCTTGCTTGATGCAAATATATGCTATATCTGCAGAAACTTCCTTGTTAAAATCCAAACATCTTTCTTAGTAAAGTTCACAGTTATCTGAAAATCCATGTAAAAATTCCAGTGTCATAGAGTATCAGAGCTGAAAGGAGTCTTAAAAAATATACAAGTTTCTTTCTCTTGCCTGATTACCCTAGCCACAACTTCCAACACTATGTCGAATAGGAATGGTGAGAGAGGGCATCCCTGTCTTGTGCCAGTTTTCAAAGGGAATGCTTCTAGTTTCTGCCCATTCAATACGATATTGGCTGTGGGTTTGTCATAAATAGCTCTTATTATTTTGAGATAGATTCCATCAATACCGAATTTATTGAGAGTTTTTAGCATGAAGGGCTGTTGAATTTTGTCAAAGGCCTTTTCTGCATCTATTGAGATAATCATGTGGTTTTTGTCTTTGGTTCTGTTTATATGCTGGATTACGTTTATTGATTTGTGTGTTGAACCAGCCTTGCATCCCAGGAATGAAGCCCACTTGATCATGGTGGATAAGCTTTTTGATGTGCTGCTGGATTCGGTTTGCCAGTATTTTATTGAGGATTTTTGCATCGATGTTCATCAGGGATATTGGTCTAAAATTCTCTTTTTTTGTTGTATCTCTGCCAGGCTTTGGTATCAGGATGATGTTGGCCTCATAAAACGAGTTAGGGAGGATTCCCTCTTTTTCTATTGATTGGAATAGTTTCAGAAGGAATGGTACCAGCTCTTCCTTGTACCTCTGGTAGAATTCAGCTGTGAATCCATCTGGTCCTGGACTTTTTTTGGTGGGTAGGCTATTAATTTTTGCCTCAATTTCAGAGCCTGCTATTGGTCTATTCAGGGATTCAACTTCTTCCTGGTTTAGTCTTGGGAGAGTGTAAGTGTCCAGGAAATTATCCATTTCTTCTAGATTTTCTAGTTGATTTGCGTAGAGGTGTTTATAGTATTCTCTGATGGTAGTTTGTATTTCTGTGGGGTCGGTGGTGATATCCCCTTTATCATTTTTTATTGCCTTGTC
>NW_016814655.1:1290926-1334281 GCF_001698545.2 Rhinopithecus bieti | reverse complement strand
GTACCATATGACCCAGCCATCCCATTACTGGGTATATACCCAAAGGATTATAAGTCATGCTGCTATAAAGACACATGCACACGTATGTTTTTTGTGGCACTATTCACAATAGCAAAGACTTGGAATCAACCCAAATGTCCATCAGTGACAGACTGGATTAAGAAAATGTGGCATATATATACCATGGAATACTATGCAGCCACAAAAAAGGATGAGTTCGTGTCCTTTGTAGGGACATGGATGCAGCTGGAAACCATCATTCTCAGCAAACTATTGCAAGAACAGAAAACCAAACACCACATGTTCTCACTCATAGGTGGGAATTGAACAATTGAACAATGAGATCACTTGGACTCGGGAAGGGGAACATCACACACCGGGACCTATTATGGGGAGGGGGGAAGGAGGAGGGATGTCATTGGGAGTTATACCTGATGTAAATGATGAATTGATGGGTGCTGACGAGTTGATGGGTGCAGCACACCAACACGGCACAAGTATACATATGTAACAAACCTGCATGTTGTCCACATGTACCCTAGAACTTAAAGTATAAAAAAAAAAAACAAGTGTAACTGCTTTTTAAAATATGTAAATACATTTTTTCTTTTCAAATAATGTATAGAAAAGTATCAAAGAGAGTACAAAGAGTTTCTGAAAATTTTGTACCCACTCTCCTCTATTAATATCTTTCATTACTACAATACATTCATCCCAAATAGCAAGCCAATATTGATCCCAAATAGTAAGCCAATAACAATATTGATCCATTGTTATTAACTCAAACTATTTGGATTTTATTAGTTTTCCCCTAATATCTTTTTCTTTTGTAAGTCTCATCTGGGATACGTTTAATTGTCTCCATAGGGTCCTCTGGGCTGTGACAGTTTCTCTGTATTATCTTGAATTTCTTTGAGTTTCCTCAAAATAACTAAAGGATTTTGATTCTTTATCTGAAACGTCAGATATCTCTGTTTCTCCAATATTGACCCCTACTTCCTTGAGTGAGATCCAGTGCTGTGGTGGCTTCATGTCTGACCCAGTGCATTTTTTGAAGTCATGAATTCCTGGAGAGTTTTGATGCTTACGGATGTTCATCTGTATCTTGGCATTGAAGAAGTAGGTATTTATTGTAGTGTTTACCATCTAGGCTTGTTTGTACTCATCCCTCTTGAAAAGGCTTTCAGATAATTGAAAGGACTTGGGTATTGTAATCTCAGCCTGCATTAGGGGAGCTTCTGCAAGCCTAGTAAAGCTATGGTTCTTACAGACCCCCTAGAGGTATTGCCTTAATGGTCTTGGGTAAGATCTCAAAACTTACCTGGATTACCAGGCAGAGACTCTGTTCTCTTCCCTTATTTTCTCCAAGAGAAATGAAATCTCTCTCTCTCTGTTCTGAGCTGCCTTGAGCTGGGGGTGGCGTGACATAAGCACCCCTGTGACTACCACCATTGGGACTGCACTGGGTCAGACCTGAAGCCAGCACAACACTGGGTCTCACCCAAGGCCTGCTGTGACCACCACCTGGCTGCTGGCTATGTCCCCTTAAGGCCCTGGTGCTCTACAATCAGCATGTGGCCAAGTCAGACAGGCTTGTGTCCTTCCCTTCAGGGTAGTGAGTCCCCCCAGGTCTCAGGCATGTTCAGAGGTGCTGTCCAGGAGCAAGGGACTAGAGTAAAAAACCTTAGACATCTACCTGGTCTTCTATTGTACTGCAGCTGAGCTGGTACTGAAACCACAAGATACATACAGTTCTTCACATTCTTTCTCCCCTTTCCATAAGCAGAGGAGCCTTACTCTATGGCCACCACCATCACAGACTCATGGGAAATACTGCCAGGCTATTGTTGATGTTCCCTTAAGATCCAAAGTCTCTTCCGTCAAGTTGTCATGAAGGCTGTCTAGCCTGAAACTCACGTTTTATGGCAGTGGGACCCCTCTGGCCCAGGGATGGGCCATCCAAGAGGCAAGTCCTAGAATTGGAGACCCCAAGAGCCTGCTTGGTATTCTATCCCCTGTGGCCCAGTTGGTATCTCAGGTGTATGACAAAGTCACCTTTACTTTTCCTTCTGCTTTTCTCTAGAAAAAGGAGTTTATCCCCATAGTCATTACAGCTAGGAATATGATGAGTCTCACCTGAAGCCAGTTAGTCTCAGAGTCTCACCAAGGCCCACAGTACACAACCTGGGTATCACTGCTTTTTATTTAGACCACAAGGGATCTTTAGTCAGCATGTGATAGATCCTTCCTGGACTGTGTCCTTCCCTTCAAGGCAGTGGGTTTCCTTTTGGCCCAGAGTGTGCCTAAAAATGTCACGTAAGAGCTAGTGCTTGAAAAGGTGCCTCAAGAGTCTGACTGGTGCCCTATTCTATTGTGGCTCAGCTAGTATCCAAGATGCAAGACAAAATTTTATTTACTCTTCCCTCTCCTCAAGTAGAAAGACGAGGTCTCTTCTAGAGTCATGAGCTGTGCAGTCTGGGGTTGGGGGAGGGTGGTGCAACACCCCCTTAGTTGTCCTGGTTGGTATCTCAGTAGATCATGTGACCCTGCAGTCCACTGACTCTGAGCCCAGTTCAGCACTAGGAATCACCTAGGAGATACAGTCCTTTTGGTCTAGACTGCCTTTCAAGTTTATTTAGGGACCCACAGTACTTTAGCCCACAGTGGAAAGGCTTATTAGAACTCAAGTTCTGACTACTGAGATGAGCAATTCCCCTCTGGCTAGGACTGGAATAAATACCCCCTCCATGGGTGGATATCAGCTGAGTTCAGCCCAGTTTTGCTTTCTGCAGTGTCAGAGCAGCACTGAATTCAAGGCAGTGTCTCACAATTGCTGTGCTCTCCCTCTTCCAGGCAAATACATTCTCTCTCTGCATCACACAGCAGCTGCCTGAGGCTGGGGAGGAGTGGCATTAGCAATTCAAGACTGTCTTTTTTACCTCTTCAATGCCTCTTGCAGCAATATGAAATTAAAACCAGGTACTTAGAGTGCTCACCTAATGTTTGGTTCTGACAAAGGTTTTTATTTGTATGTAGATTGTTGTTAAATTGGTGTCCTTGCTATGGGGATGATTGGTGGAGGCTCCTATTCAGCTATCTTGCTCTGCCCTTCTGGTCAGACCTGATTTATAAAATTTAATAAAACTTTTTTGTGTCCTAATATATGGCCTATTGTGGAGAACGTTCTATGTGCTGATGATAAGAGTTTGTATTCTGTAGACATTGGATGAAATATGACATAAATGTCTGTTAGGTTTCTTCAGTCTAAAATGCAGTTTAAATTCTGTTTCTTTGTTGTTTGTATGTCTAGATGATCTGTCCAATCCTGAGAGTGGGATGTTAAAGTCCCCAACTATTATTGAATTATAGTCTATCTCTCCCTTTACCTCCAATAGTATTTTCTGTATGTTTTCAATTTTTTAGAAATTGGATGTATATATATTTAGAATTAAACCTTGCTGAACTTGTCACTTTATTGTTGTATAATGACCTTCTTTGTCCCTTTTTATATTTTCTTGACTTAAAGTCTATTTTATGTGACATAATTATAATAATAATTATAATTATAGCTATTCCTGCTTGTTTTTTGTTTCTGTGTACATGGTATATCTTTTTTCATTCCTTCACTTTCAGTTTATATCTTTCTTTATGGATGAGTGTGTTTTCTGTGGGTCTTATTTTTCCTCTCTATCAGCAAGTCCATGTCTTTCAGTTTAGGCATTTAAATTAGTTACATTCAAGATTGTTATTTTTATGTGTGAACTGATGTCTCTCATTTTAACAATCGTTTTCTATTTGCTTTGCCTATTATTTGTTTCTTTCTTCCCCTCATATTGTTTATCTTGCAGTTTGGTGGTTTTCTGTAGTGATAAAGTTTTATTCCTTTCTATTTTTCATTTTTGTAACTACTCTTCCAGTAATGTTTATTCTTTTGTGAATTTTTATGATAGCATTTTTTTGTTTTTCCTTTTCCAGATATAGAACTTCCTCAAGCATTTCTTGTAGTTCCAGTCTAGTGGTGATAAATTCTCTCAGGTTTTGCTTATCTGGAAAATTTGCTTATCTGCTTAATTTTTTCTACATTTCTGAAGGAGATAGCTGTGCTGGGTGTAGTAGTTTTTGTTTGTTTGTTTGTTTTTTGTTTTTTTTCTTTTTGTGTGTCTTTTTTTTTTTTTTTTTTTTTGAGACAGAGTCTCACTCTGTCACCCAGTGTAGAATGCAGTGGCATAATCAGTAACCACCACCTCCCTGGTTCAAGCGATTCTCCTGCCTCCGCCTCCCTAGTAGCTAAGATTACAGGCATGTACCACCATACCCAGCTAATTTTTGTACTTTCAGTAGAGATGGGGTTTCGCCATGTTGGCCAGGCTGGTCTTGAACTCCTGACCTCAAGTAATCCACCTGCCTTGGCCTCCCAAAGTGCTGGGATTACAGGCGTGAGCCACCGTGCCCAGCTGGTATAGTAGTCTTGACTGGCAGATTTTTTTCTCTCAGCCCTTTAAATATATTATCCTATTGTTTTCTGGCCTGTAAGGTTTCTATGGAGAAGTCCACTATTAGCCTAATGGGGATTCCTTAACATATGACTTAATACATTTTCTTGATGTTTTTAGAATTCTCATGGTCTTTGAATTTTGACAGTTTTAACTATAATGTGGCTTGGAGAGTATCTTTTTAGGTTGAACGTATTTGGGACTATTGAAACTTTTTGGATCTGGATACCCACATATGTCCTCAGACACGGGAAGCTTTCCCTCATTATTTAATTAAATAGGTTTTCTATGCCTTTCCCTGACTCTCTTATCTTTATGTAATTTTCATGATGTGAAAATGTATTTGATTTATGGTATACCGTAAGTCTTGTAGGCGTTCTTTCTTTTTCTCTACTTTGTATTTATTTAGTTTTTTGTCACCATCACAAACTTCTGCAGCCTAGGCCACTGAGGCCTCACTGGCCTCACAGGCATCACTGATGAGGATTATAGCTGAAGAAACTGCAACTGAATAAAGATCACATCACTGAATCTACCCAGAACTACAGCCAATGCATGATACCCACTGAACACCCTAGGACCTCTCTACAAGAAAAAGTCTCTCTCTGTGAAAGATAATTCATAAAATGTTGAAAAGTAACTCTTCTACTAGATGCACAGATATTCATGTAGGAAGCAAAAACCATAAAAAGCAAGGAAATATGACACTTTCAGAGGATTATGTCTCTAATCAAAGACCCTGAAGTAAAAGATATTTATAAAATGCCTGAAAAGAAATTCAAAATAATGCTCTTAAGGAAACTCAGTGAAATACAAGATAACACAGGTTGACAATTCAACAAAATATGGAAGACAACTCGATCTGATTGTGAAATTCAATAAAGAGAAAGATATCATAAAACAGGACTAAACAGAAATCTTGGAAATAAATAATTCAATGAATGAAATAAAAAATACAGTCAACAACTTTGATAATAAGCTAGATCGAGCTGAAGAATTTCTGAACTTAAATGGAAGTCTTTTGAAGAAATCTGCAGATGCCCAGGGTTGACATGGATGGCCAGCTGTTTGGTGACTTCCCTATTGTACAGATCCACCTGTTTCTTGAGTGTATGGTTTGCTGTGTGGGTTCAGATACTAGGTTCTCAGTCATCCCATCTGCCTCGGCTCTGGCAGCCAGGAGAGGGTACTGCAAGTACCAGTATGAATGTAGTGGAATGATAGTGGGGCCTCAAGGACAAGCACTGTCAGTCACTAGTGTCCCTTAGGGCAAGATGCACTCCAGTAGTGGGTTCAGTGTCAAGATACCACCAAGCACTCAAGATACCAACAAGACTCACAGTTATGTATTGCTGGGGAGGCCTCAGGAAACAAATTCCTGGTGGAAAAGGAAGCAAACATTCTTCTTCACATGGCAGCAGGAGAGAGAATTGCAGAGTGAAGGGGAAAAAGCCCCTTATACAACCACCAGATCTCAGGAGAATTCTCTATCATGAGTACAGCATGAGGGGAAACCATCCCCATGATTTAATTGCCTACCACCAGGTCCCTCCCATGACACAGGGGGATTATGATAACTACAATTCAATATGAGATTTAAGTGGGGACACAGCCAAACCATATAATTCCACCTCTGACCCCTCCCAAATCTTACGTTCTCACATTTCAAAACACAATCATGCCTCTCCAACAGTCCCCCAAATTCTTCATTCATTCTAGCACTAGCCCAAAAGTTCAAATATAAAATTTCATCTGAGACAAGGCAAATCCACTACACCAATGAACTTGTAAAATCAAAAGCAAATTAATTACTCCTAGATAAAACGGAGGTACAGGCATTGGGTAAATACACCCATTCCAAATGGGAGAAATTGGCTAAAACAAAGCGGCTGCAGGCCCCATGCAAGTCTGTAATCCAATAGGGCAGTCATTAAATCTTAAAGTTCCAAAATGATCTCCTTGACTCCATAAATCACATCTAGGTCATGCCAATTCAAGAGGTGGGCTCCCATGGGCTTGGGTAACTCAGACCCTGTGGCTTTGCAGGGTACAGTCACTCTCCTGGATGCTTTCATAGGCTGGCATTGAGTGTCTGTGACCTTTCCAGGCACACAGTTCAAGCTGTCATGGATCTACCATTCTGGGGTCTGGAGGATGGTGGCTCTCTTCTCATAGCTCCACTAGGCAGTGCCAAGGGGGTACTCTGTATGGGTGCTCCAACCCCCATTTCCCTTCCTCACTGCCCTAGCAGAGGTTATTCATAAGGTCTCTGCTCCTGCAACAAACTTCTGCCTAGACATCCAGGCATTTCCATATGGCCTCTGAAATCTAGGTGAAGGTTCCCAAACCTCAATTCTTGAGTTATGTGTCCCCACAGCCAACACCATATGTAAGCTACAAAGGCTTGGGGCTTGCACCCTTTGAAGCAATGGCTTGAGCTGTACCTTGACCTCTTTTAGTCACAGCTGGGATTCAGGGAACCAAATTCCAAGGCTGTACAGAGCAGCATGGGGATCTGGACCCCAACTTGTGGAACTATTTTTCCCTCCTAGGCTTCTAGGCTGTGATGGGAGGGGCTGCTGTGAAGGTCTCTGACATGCCCTGGAGACATTTTCCCCATTGTCTTGGTGATTAGCATTCAACTCCTCATTACTTATGCGTTTCTACAGCTGGCTTGAATTTCTCCCCAGAAAATGGTTTTTTTCCATCATTAAGCTGCAAGTTTTCCAAACTTTTCTGCTTTGCTTCCTCTTGAATCCTTTAATGCTTAGAAATTTCTTCTTCCAGATACCCTAAATCATCTCTCTCAAGTTCAAAGTTACACAGATCTCTAGGGCAGGGGCAAAATGCCACTGGTCTCTTTGCATAGCAAGAGTGACCTTTACTCTATTTCCCAACAAGTTCCCCATCTCCATTGAGACCACCTCAGCCTGGACTTCATTGTCCATATCACTATCAGCATTTTGGTCAAAGACATTCAACAAGTCTCTAGGAAGTTCCAAACTTTCCCACGTTTTCCTGTCTTCTTCTGATCCCTCCAAACTGTTCGAACCTCTGCCTATTACCCAGTTCCAAAGTTGCTTCCACATTTTCAGGTATCTTTATAGCAGCATCCCACTACCCTGGTAACAATTTGCTGTGTAAGTCCATTTTCACGCTGCTATAAAGAACTGCCTGAGACTGGTTAATTTATAAAGGAAAGACGTTTAATTGACTCACAGTTGTACATTGATGGAGAGACCTCAGGAAACTTATAGTCATGGCAGAAGGGGAAGCAAACATATCCTTCTTCACAGGAGAAAGAAGTGCAGAGCAATGGGCAGGGGTGGGGGGTGGAAATCCCTTATAAAACCATCAGATCTCATGAGAACTTACTTTCATGAGAACAGCATGGAGGGAAACCACCCCCATGATTCAATTACTTCCCACCGGGTCTCTCCCACAACACATAGGGTTTATGGGAACTACAATTGAAGATGAGATTTGGGTGGGGACACAGCCAAATGATATCAAGTACTCAATGTGAGCTCTTACTCTGAGACAATGTGGCTGTGCAAATGCCTGCCTACTTTCTAAACCGGACCTGGGGTCTCTGTAAACTGGGGGATCCTCTTGCAGCCACAATTGCTGGTGTTTGTGGTGGAAGTGGAGACCACTTGGAATATCAAGACTACCTTTTCCTTGTATAAAGGAGTCCCACCTGAATCCAAGTCAATCCCTACCAATGAGACTGTAGAGCAGAGACAAAACAACACCTACATACCCGAACTATGGTGCTGTCCTGGACTTCCACACTTCACATGAATTTTGCTGCTTCCACGGTGTTCTTCAGTGTACTTCTGCAGTCACTCTACTCAAAATATAATTATTTTTTGTTTCTGTCCACTTCTGTGAGTATGGGGCAAGCCCTAGGTAACTAGATCCAGCCATCTTGCTGATTCTATGAAGGATTAGGTGTAACCACATTTTAAACATATTATTTTCCCAAGGGCTCAAGGGCTCACACTCAGTGAATGACAGGATACAGCTCATAACTTAGGTTTCCTGAACTTCTGCTTTCTATTCAAACATTGTGTCAATATAGCTACTTTCTGTTCGTACATGTGGTCAGAGAAATTGGACTATAGGATAACCTCTGGAGGAATTTCACATCAATCTACTCTACAACTTATACATTGTGCCTTTAAATCATATGCCTTTATGCTTTAAAATCATTTTAAAATGACTTTTGGATTACACATGTCTGCCTCAGCTCTGTAGTTGCATGAGTATCTTATAACTAGCTCTTAAAGAGCAAATGCTCCTTTCTCTTTTTAATTTCCTTGGCCATCAAATTTCAATGTTCTTTCTTGTGCATGAATAATCCATGAATGAACTTCACATGAGGCCTGACTCCTGACCCCATAGTGCTCCATGCTCATTCTGGAAGAAATGCTTGGTGAATGTTCTCCACCATTATTTTGTGGCCTTACCTTTTTGCATGGAAAATATTATGTCCAACTCTTAACATTTCAAGTAAAAGAAGCGACTCTGATCTTATCTTTGGTTAAAGTCTGGGGAGAGTAATTTGATAATACACATGTTAAAATCTTTGCTTTATTTTCTTTACTCAGAAACTATTTCTGTTTGGTTTAAGAGCAGGTTGAACCTCGCCCTTCAAAGGAAAATAAACATATTATTTTGTTCTCCATTGTAATTGATTTTCAAAACCTGGGCTAAATAAAATCACAGAGAAAATGAGATAAAGTGTTCTCAGCAGCTCTACTGCAATACCGAAGTGTCTCTAAAAGTTGCTGTTTTCAGACCAGCTCATCACTTTCTATCAAAGGTTAAGAAATAATCGTTTGGGAACTGAATAAATGGATAAGAAACACAAGTAAAGGAGAACAAAACAAGATTGAAATGTCTAAATCCTATGTTATTTCTAAAGGTTAGGAAATAATGCATATTTTCTTTCTAAATGTCAATTTAATCTGAATGGCAGTGAACCTCGAATAACATTTGAATTTAATGTAGAACTTTTGAAAATGAAGCAATTGCCTAGCTAACTGCCTGTTTGCTTTGGGGTGAACTTCACGTTTAGTTAGCTGAAGTATATTTCCATTTGGAAATATAAACATAATAGTTAGCTATTATAAGAAAGGAAGAGAGGATCTTTATTTGTTAGCTAGCAATCAATCTGGGATTGCTGAGGCTCAACAGGCAGAATATGGAATGCAGCTATGCAGTTCATCTGACTGATGCCTACTTAGGATTAGAATGGACCAGGCATTGAGCATTATTCTGGACACTCAGTATTTCCAAATCCCAACTCTATTTTTTGTCTACAAAAATAAATGCTTCTTTCAAGGTAAGTTTCAGAGAGAAGCTAAGTACAACTGACCCTTGAAAAGCATGGGTTTGAATTGCACAGGTCCACTTACACACAGATTTTCTTCCACCTCTGCTAGCCCTGAGATAGCAAGACTAACCCCTCCATTTCCTCCTCCTCCTCAGCCTGCTCAACATGAAGACCACAGGTGAAGTCCTTTATGATGGTCCACTTCCACTTAATAAATAGTAAATACATTTTCTCTTCCTTGTGACTTTCTTAACATTTTCTTTTCTCCAGCTTACTTTATCATAAGACTACTATATGTAATACATATAACATGTACAATATGTGCTAAATGGCTGTTCATGTTATTGGTAAGGCTTCCAGCCAACTCTAGACTATTAGTACTTAATTTCCTGGGGAGTCAAAAGCTGTATTTGGATTTAAAAATACACAGAAGTTCAGTCCCTGCTAATCTCTGTGTTGTTTAAGGGACAACTGTATATTACAGAATTCTTCACAGGTCATGCATAAGTGTGAAGAGTTTGGTTAGCCTAGGAAGAGGACAATTGACTGTAGGACAGTAACTGCCTGTTAATCCTAGGAATTAGTTAAATATTAATAGTTTTTTTTTTTTAGATTTTTTTTTTTTTTTTTTTTTTTACCTTGACCAAACTATCAACTGAAGGGATCTGGGTTTAGGATTATACAAATTGGGGTCTGAAAAGTCTGTCATTAGGAACATTGGCGGTCAGAGAGAGAAGTTTGAGGTCATGACTGAAAGAACATGAAGCCAAACAGGCACTATCCCCATAAATAGGGGGAGGCAGAATATGGCAATTCCCTGTTCATTCTGACTGACTAATTATTATTTCTGTGTACCATCCCTCTGAGTCACTACTAAACTCTCCACAAGGCCTGTCCAATTTTTTCCTCTTCTAGCGGAATTTACTGGTTTCTATTTTTTCATATTAGTCTTTCTGAAAATTGTAGGCACTATCGCTAATAAAATTTCTGCTGGAACAACATTTCAAAGCTCATAGGCATATGGACATTCTTTTGACTCTTAATTGTTAAACAAGTTTGGAGGAGCAGCCTTCCTTCTCCTTATCAGAAAATGATGGAACAGAATCGAATTCCCAAGGTCCTTTAGGGTTCTAACATTCTGGAAATATAATTGTTCAATATCTTAGAAAATCCAGGACATAAAAAAAATGATTTCAAAAGTCTATACACTTCTAGATAAGCAGCCTTTCTAATAAATATGCAGAGCCAAAATATTTAGTGGAATTAACTTATTTTGACATGATATTAACAAGTTCTCCCTTTAATCGGCGACTTTTCTACCTTAGATAATACTTTTACCAATAGTTTCTTCAATTCCCTTAGCTCTAAGAATTCCAAACAGGCTGTTCATAGTTTATGCATCTGGTATCAAATAAAAATTGGAAAGAGAGTTATGGGGTGTAAATGGCCTATAAAGTACATTGATACTAATGCTGTTCTCAAGAGCTAGTTATCTTTTAGTCTAATTGCCCTTTTAGTGAAGGAAGAGAAAGTATACAGCTGATTTCAGGCCCTATAAAGAAAACTAAACACCATAGTTAAGTGCAGAATCTTTGGCCATATCAATGTAAAGATGCTAGAATAAACAGCCACTTCACACTCCTCTACCTACTATAGAGTAAAAGTCTCCAAACTGCCTTAGGTCAGATCTTTCTAACTACAAATCCAGACAAAAATGAGAGTCACATAATAAGGCATTATGTTATTATGGTAAAACTTTTGTAGTTAATTATCAAGACTACTTCATATATTCTTTATTAGATATGCATCATGACAATGTATATAGTTAATAGACCTTCAAATGAATTCAGCACATTGTTCATCCTTATATCTTTTGATATTATCATTTCTCATCAATGCCCTATCTTTTCTATGTACTGATGCATTAATAACTTACCAAAGATGATTAAATTGCATAATTTTCTTCTCTCTGAGTTCTCCTAATTCCATATCTCATTTTCTTCCCCACCAAGAGGAGAAAAATATTCTGGGGCTTAGTCTGATTTACTCTTTGAGACAGCTGGTTGTCCCAATGTGCTTGTAAAAGGAAGGTGTCTGTGGATTCAGATTGGAATGGATAGCCATGCAATTGATATGCTCATCCTTGATATCAATTGTTGTCTAGTTTGTGCAATTCTGCTTGCCATGGTTACATTTTCAGCAAGTCTCTTGTCAAAAAGCTGTTGCTGGTCATCTCCCCTTAGTGAAAAAATGGTGCAGAATAAAGATTAGGATTAGACTGGTTCTCTAATCTCCTAATTCCCCTGTTCCCTGGTATTCAAATTGACTTAGTGATCAAGGGTTTATTTTGAGCTAGTGCTGGCAGTATCTACCGTTGGTTCCTCTTTGATTCCTGTAAAAAGTAAAACATGCCTGGAATCTGCCTGCCCATGAATGACATTCCTAAAGTTGCTGATTAGCTATAATCCAACAAAATTCTTGGAAAGAATTCAAAAGAATTTGTAGCAGATTATCTAGATCTTGCTTGTCCTAGAATACAACTTTATGTTTTGATTGCTTGCCCAGTTACCACAGTTTTCATGGCCTTTAGCACTTTCACGAGTGCATTAGTCCATTCTCACACTGCTGATAAAAACATACCCGAGACTGGGTAATTTATAAAGTAAAGGAGGTTTAATGGACTTACAGTTCCACATGACTGGGGAGGCCTCACAATCGTGCCTGACGCCAAAAGGTACTTCTTATACGGTGGTGACAAGAGAGAACGAGAACCAACCAAAATGGTTTCCCCGATAAAACCATTAGATCTCATGAGACTAATTCACTACCATGGAACAAGAAGGGGGAAACCACCCCAGTGATTCCATTATCTTTCCCGGCGTCCCTCCCACAACTGGTGGGAATTATGGGAGCTACAATTCAAGAGGAGATTTCAGTGAGGACAGAACCAAGTCATATCAATGACCTGGGCTTGTCACCACACTACTTCTTAAGCTCAGTCCCTGGTAAATGTAATTCTAATGACACAGGCATTTTACTTGGGGGTATAGCTCTGACTGAACAGACCCAGCAGACTATTAAGATGAACAAGCCATTATAAAATCTTCAACTCTCAACTTGTAGTTGAGCTTTTTCCACATTTTTCTCAAATCTACCATCCAATAGTTGATACTGTTCAATCAGAAAACCAATGCAATGGGAAGACAATTATTTCAATTAAAATACAAAACCTTAGTCATCTAAAGGTTATAGAGCTAGATAGATAAATGTAGCAAGAAGATCCCAGACTGATAGTTTCAGGAGATCTGAGTCCTAGACCAGTTCTGTCACCAATTAGCTTCACAAAAGTTCTTCAAAGCAAGGAACTAAAGGCCCAGAGACTTAAGCCTCTTGCCCCAAATCGTATTGCAAGTGCTTTGACAATATATACAATTAGCATGATGACCTGGAAAAAGCATACTTAAAGCTAATCAAAATTATAATCACTCCATGTACTGTTCGGTCTACTTTCCCTAATAGCAAAAGTAAATACTCTCCACACTCTGCTTTTGACAACATGTCAAACAGCAGCTACACTCATCTGGCTCTAGCTTCTGACAGTCAGGCTTTCTGCATTTTACAGCCTCCATTCAGTTACTTGGGTATGACACTGCCTCCTCCTTTCTTCCCTCCAATCTAGGATAGCTTCCTGATGCCCTGAATCTCTGGGCTGATTCATTACCTTCTTTCTGTCTTTTTGCTACCTGTGTGATCCACTCCTTGCGTTTGGTAACCTGTTTCTGTTTTCCTAGTGGGACCATGCTTGGTACATTAACTATGATTTTGAGCAAGTTACTCAAGATTATGGCTCAGTCTTTTTCTTCCCTCCTCACTTTACAAATGGAACTAAAATAGCTCCTGCAATGGACTGCATGTTTGTGTTCCTACAAAATTCATATGTTGGAATCCTGATTCCCAAGTTGATAGTATTAGGAGGTGGCACCTTTGGGGGATAATAAGGTCATGTGGGTGAAGCCTTCCTGAATGAGGTTAGGGCCCTTATAGAAAGGAAACCAGGGAGCTCTTTTGATTTATTTCTGCCATGTCAGTAAGTCAGCAGTCTGAAATCTGGAAAAGGGTCCTCACCAGAAATGGACCAAGCTGGAAACTTCATCTCAGACTTCCAGCCTGCAGGACTATGAGAAATAAATATCTGCTGTTTATAAGTTACCCGGTTTATGGTATTTTGTTATAGAAGCCTGAAATAAGACAACCGCCTATGTGCCTGCTTTAAAGATGAAAGATAACTTCTCTGATACATATATAATTGGAGCTTAAAAACATGTAACTATTCTGTGACTGGTAACTGTGTTGGTATTAGTTTTGTTAGCTATATATACTGTTGAGAATGAAATGAAATGAGATGAGAATGAAAATTAAGACTCTTAACTCTCTAAGTAATGTATTTTCCCCCTGCCACACCACTGTTCAATACAAAGTAGCAAGACTTTTCTCTCAAACATTTTGTCATTTGAAAGCTCAGTGAACAAATAATGCAGGAGGACAGGCTTGTTTATGTTCTTCAACCAGTGAAATCATCTATGGATCTTAAATATTTGAGAACATTTAGTTGTAAATAAGTTGGACTTGTAAGAAACATAACCTAACTCATATATATGTTATGCGTAGTAAAACCCAATAGACATCTGTCATGAGTGGGGTGGAATGTGGAATTCCATGAGAAGGACTAAATAGTATATTTTCTTTCCGTTTCAATATTGGTTATATTACCATATAACAGTATATTTACATATTATATGATATTTTATAGATTTTTTTTTTCCAGTCTGCTCTATTTACTACCAACATGAAAAACTGTTGCTTTATTTCTCTGGAAGGATTAACTTTTTCCTGAAGGATTTTAAGTGCTTAAATGTCAATATCTAATGTGAGTAAAAAATCCAGGTCACATGGTGTCAAAATACCTATTGCTGAGTGTCCTAGGATAGTGTAACCCCTGCACACGACCAAGCTACTAGAAAACCACATTTTTCCAACTGTGGTCTGAAATCACTTCCATTTTCCTGGTTAATTTGAGTAGACAGGCAAACTTTTCAGCAGAATGATAATGTAAAAAGGTCAAAGAAGTTAAAGCCAAGAAAGTCTGGATTCTAAAAGCTGTTGTGCCACTTCCTGGCCATGTGACTTTGTGCAATTCACCTAATTTCCCTGGGCATCACTTTCCTCATTTGTTAAAAGGCTCTAATAATAGCTGCTGCAAGACCCATGTAGTGGTGACAATGACATGTCTTAGGAATATAGGAAAAAAAATAAACACCCTCTGAGAGTTAAGTAATGAGAACAACTCATATTTACACAAATATGAAGATCTCAGGCTCTGAAAACCGATAGAGCCAGATTCTTATCCTTACTCCTCTACATAATACTTGATGTTCGTGAAGAGGTTATGCAAATTCTTCAAGACTTTGCTTCCTTTATGTAAAACACGGATGAACAAAAGTACCTATCTCAAGGGTTTTGTGAAAATTAATTTTAATAAGAAAATATGTATGTTGGTACAAAAGTCATTGTGGTTCCCGCCATTACTTTTAAATGGCAAAAACCTCAATTACTTTTGCACCAATGTAATATTTCATACAAAATATTTTGTAACTATGATAAATGCCAACTCATGTTGTAATGGTTTACAATAGAGATATTCAGGATTGATTGCCTTATGGAGATTCCTGGCCAGCAAAATGTGAGAATAAACTGAAGATACCGTCATACCAGAAGAAGGACTGTATCCACCATAAGGCGAGTAGATCATCACGGAAGGGATAAATATAGAAGTGAGTGACAAAGTAAAGCATTGGCAATGAATATTCAAACTGGCCAGCGGGAGAGGATGCCCTTATCAGACTGAAGTTATTAGGTGGACTGCCTGTCAAGCCCATTAGAATCCAATGCCATTAATTATACAGTGCATATTATAATTCCATTTTTTCCTTTATTTAATTTTGATCACCAAAAACACTTTTGACACTACTTTGGCCTTTATGTAACTAGCTTACAGGAGGACAGTCCTAGTTAAACTGACATTATTGTTGATTCATGCAGAATATTACATATCTAATGGAAAATTAGCTAACGTTGACTCTGGTTTGCAATGTTGATTTTTTTTTGGTTTTGTTAGCATGAGCCAGCATCTCTGAATCTAAGCCACTCTAGTACTTCAACAAGGTTATCAGTAGACACAGCTAGACTTAAGAACCACCAGCATGAACCACCTGGGCTCTGAGGCTTATGAACTCTTTAGCACTTGTCAGGTTAATAGAACTCTTATCATAAGTTGCTGTAAAAATTAACTGCTTCAAAATGCATAGCATAATACACAGTATTAATTATATGCTATTTAATAACAATAACAACCCAGTTATGATAAAGTACTTGAACTTTACAAAATAAAGATGCCCTCTGCATTGGGATGGGGGAGATGACAATGTCTTTGGTGTATACCTTTCCATTTTTTTAAGTTTTTAAAGAAAACGCTCTACAGATAAGTAACAGGGTCACTGCCAAAACACAATATATGGTAAGGTTTTCATCCCCAAGCAGAAATGTCACTGTGCTGATCCTGTCAAACTTTCTATTTAAATCAACTCAATACTAATAATGCAAATTCATTTTTTAATTTATTAAGTTAGTCAATCCATCATCAAATATGTAATTCCTTCCATTTATTACTCAGTGAATACACATTAGATGAGAAGTAACATCCTAGGACACTGAGAATATAAAAATAATAATATAGTTCTCCTCTACTAATCAACCTAGTAGAGGAGAAATATGAAGTAAAACTTCTATAAAATAGAAATATAAAAAAGAAAATTGTAACACAGTAGAATTGATAATGTACTGAAAGAATACATTTAGTATTGCTAAAAACTAAAAGGTAGCAATACAAAGTGACAGTCGTACGGACATTAAGACTGAGTAGTGGGCAGCCATAGGAAGAATATTCCAGGGAATGTCAGTGGCATATATGCAGGTAGAGAGTGCCGAAAGGGCACTTCCTGTTTGGAGGGTAGAAAGATCGATGATATGGTTTACATAGGCATTTCAATGCCATGCGTGCCAGAAGTTGAACTTTTGCCCCCCAGGTTTTGGTGTACCAAAAAATGCTTTAAAAATATTATCTATACAACTTTCTTTCCTATATTGTATATATGTTACAGCTGGTCTTGCAGAAGCATATGTAAGAGAAAAAACAGAGGTTTTGTTTTAGTTAAATTTTTCTTTTTATTTCTCAAACTGCAATCATATTGATTATAAGGTGATATCCTTATTATCACCACTCTTTAAATAAATCAGAACAGCCAAAATTATGATAACATAAGTATCTTAATCATGATTGTAACTTCTTACCATCTTAGAATTTAATGTCATCTAAAATTTTTGTTTCAAAAAAGATGGAACAAATTGCAGTGAAAGATTATAAAAATGGCCAGGAAAAAGTCCATTGAATTTGTTATGGCCAATACAGTGGTGTCAGAAAAAAATGAATTAGCTATAAATTAATGAATCATTTAACTAAAGAACAAATAATAGTAATAATTTGTCTGGATAATTCATATAATTTTAACATTTACACCCAAATTAGAAAATTAAGTAACTAAAATATCTCTACTTTTATGTCAATCTATTAGAAGACTTTGGATAACACTGAAAAGATTCTCCCAGGATATCTTGTTACCATCACCTGCAAAAGCTACCCTATTGCCTTCATTAATCTTAGCTTTCAACTCTTCAGCACAAGAGATAAGTAGACTATGTGAATTCCACAGGAATGATTGATTAGACTAGCACACTGGACAGGAAGACCTTGAATTGTAGTTGTGTATAGATTTCTTTTTCTCATATATAATTTCTAAATTATCCATCTACATTCTTCTGCCTGATTGACCTCTTTTGCCACACAAAGAATAAGTCACTCACATATGTGACTTGGAAAACATTAGTAATACTCCAGGGACTTGGTGGTCACAATGGTTATTCTAATAATTAACCACTCTCAGGTGGAGTGGAATTCAATTAAGCAAAGTAAATCTCCAGTGAAAATGTAAGAATGTCTAGGATCCAGAAAACTTATTTCAGAGATATTATAAAACTACAAATAGGAGGAAATAAAAGGCAATGCTGATTGTCAACAATAATATAGCAAGAGAAATATATGTTTGATTTGAATTGTTTGGCTCTTTATATTTCTGAGCAGTTTCACCTAATGTGATTTCCAAAGGACCTAAAAGTAAAGAGAACTGAATGAAGATTTATCTGAATAACATGTAATATAAAAGGGAACCAATTACCAACGGGAAACTCTAACTCGTTTACTAAAATCACAGGAAAATATACTAAGCCAGAATCCTGTAATAATATCATTTGAGGTCTTTATACCACCGAGAGGAGGAGAAAATAATAAGCTCTCCTGGACAAGATCCACTGTAGAGACAACGCAGAATCTGGCTGTCATGGGCATAAGGTGAAAAGAATGCTGAGAGAATTCCACTTCCAAAGCTCAGGAACACAGAGCACACCTGAGACTTAGGCTGGACCAGGACAAAATTGCCTCTGTTTCTCACCATGAGTCTGGCAAACATCGAGCAGCAAGCAATGTTTACTTTCAGAGATGGCCAGGATCATAGAAAGACACTACCTCTGCAGCAGAAATGTATAGTACTAGCTGAAAGGTGAGGGCAGAGCACAAATGTTGGCAAAAACTCTTCAGCATTCAGAACCCGCATTATAAACACCAGGCATCATTAAAGAAATGTGAAGTTTGTGGTGAACTAAAGGCAAACAGAGCAACAAAAAAACTTACTCAGCTGAATTACTGTTAAGATTGAATCAATCTTCCACACTCATTGACTGAGAAAAGACAAGTATATTTTTACACATAAATACCATATATCTATCAGTTTCCAACATACTATACAGAATGTCATAATGTCTGGAATTGAATCAAACTGAATAAAAAATTAAGACACAGAGAAGGCAATTAAAACAAAAAAAATTTACAAAATGCAATAAAAAGGGCTCGATTCACAGATAATGTAGTATATGAAACCATCAGACAGACACTTTAAAATAACCATGATTAATTTTAAAGAACTAGCAGAAAAGTACACAACATGTACAGAGACATGAATAATCAGAGAAGTGGAACTAATAAAGTAAAAATTATATATATAATATATAATCACATCAGATATAAAAATCTCATCAGTATATTATATATTATTATAACTCATAAAAGATACAACATTGATATGTAATTATATCAGATATAAAAATTTCCTCAGTAGACTCAACATAGCCGAGCGGAAAACAGTGAACTGTAAGATAATCAAAGGAAAGTACTTAATTTGAAACACCGGGAAAAATGAGACAGCGAAAGAGACAGGGAGATGGAAGAGAAAGAGAAGGCGAGAGAGAGAGAGAGAGAGAGAGAGAGAGAGAGAGAGAGAGAGAGAGAGAGAGAGAGAGAGATAGGAGCAGAAGAAATTTTAAAAAGATAAGAGAAAGTAGAACAAATTAAATGAAAGAAAATAATAAAAATTACAGCCAAAATCAATGCTGTGGAAAACAAACTATAAAGTACAGAAAATAAATATACAATTAGGAGTTAAAGCAGGGATATAACTATCAATGTTATTGGCATTATAATGAGTATATAGCTCAAAAGTTGGGAAGAACTGACATATTGAAAATATTGAGTATTTTTATGAACAAGAAATGTCTCTCTATTCAGCTCTTCTTTGATTTATTTTACAAGAAGTTTGTCATTACCCTAATATAGATTAAGTATGTATTTTCTTTGATTTATACCTAAATATTCTTTGGAGGGAAGAAGTAATGTACATGGTATGGTGTTTTAAAATTCAAATTTCAATATTTCATTGCTGATACAAAGAAAAGCAACTAACTTTCATATATTAATCTTGCATCCTGCAAACTTCTTATGATTACTTACTAATTCTAAGAGGGTTTTTTAGTTGATTATTTGGAATTTTGCACATAGACAAACATGGCATCTAAGAAAAGTTTATTTTATTTTCCCTCCTTATCTGTAAAACTTTCATTTCTTTTTCTTGTCTTATTGCATTAGCTAGGACTTCCAGTATAATGGTAAGTGTGCGCACCCTTGTCTAGTCCTTTGCAGGAAAAAAACTAGTTTCTTACCATTAAGTATGATTTTAATTATAGGTTTTTTTCTGTAGATGTTCTCTATCAAGCTTAAGAAGTTCTCTATTACTTCTAGTGTGCTGAGTGTTTTTATCATGAATGAACGTTGTATTTTGTCATTTTTAAATGAATCTATTGATATGATCATGTAATTTGCTTTTCTTTAGCCCACTGATGTGGTAGGCCATATTAATTAATATTGGAATGTTGAACCAGCTTTGCATTACTGAGATAATTAACACCTGGTCATGGTGTATACTTATTTTGCTAATACTTTTTTAAAAATCACATTTGCATCTATGTTTATAAGATATATTGTCCCATAACTTTCTTTTCTTGTAATGTATTTGATTTCATTATTAAGGTAATGTTGGCCTTAAAGGAAGTGACATTTCTGTTTGTTTTTCTGGAGCAGACTGTAAAGAATTGACATCATTTCTTCTTTTAGTATTTGGTAGAATTCACCAGTGAACCCACTTGAACCTGAAACATTTTGTTTTGGAAGAGTAATAATTAGTGATTCAATTTATTTAATAAATATGGGCTTATTCCAATTGTATTTTTCTCTTTGTGTGAGTTTTGGAAGACTGTGTCTTTCAAAAATTTGGTCTATTTCATTTAGATAATCAAATGTTGGGGCATAGAATTGCTCAAAACACTATCTTATTATCCTTATAATGTCCAAGGCATCAGTAGTAATGGTCCCTCTTTGATTTCTGTTATTATTAATTTGTGTCTGCTCTCACTCTCTTTTTTGTTTTATTGGCATTTTGTTCATTTGTTACCTAACTAGAGGTTTTCCAATCTTATTATTTCTTCAAAGAACTAGCCTTTGGTCTCATTGATTTTCTCTATTAATTTTCTGTCATTGATTTCATTAATTTCTGATCTAATTTTATTATTTCTCATTCACCTGACTTTGGATTTAATTTCCTCATTGTTTTCTCACTTTTCAGGTTAATGGTTAGATTACACATTTGGATCATTCTTCTTTTCTAACATACAAATTCAGTGCTCTAAATTTCCCTCTAAGCAGTGCTTTAACTACATCTCACAAATTTTAATTGATGTTTTCATTTTCATTTAATTCAAAATATTTTCTTTTAATTTCTCTTGAGACTTTTTCTTTTAGCCCTGTGTTATTTACAATTGTATCATTTATTCTCTAATTATTTTGGGACCCTACATTTATCTATTATTGATTTCTAGTTTATTGTGGTTTGAGAACATGCCTTGTATGATTTATTTAATTAATTTGTCAGGTGTTTTATGACCTAGATAGTGTTCTATCTTGGCAAATTTCATAAAACCTTGAGAAGAAGATGTATTTTGCCATTGTCAAATGAAATTTCTATAAATGCCAATTATGTCCAATTAATTGAGTACTGTTTAGGTAACCATATTCTTACTAATTTTATGCCTGCTAGGTCTGTCAATTACTGTTAGATGAGTGTTGAAGATACCAACTATAATAGTGGATTTATCTATTTCTTCTTGTAGTTCTATCAGTTTCTGCCTCTTGTATTTTGATTGTTTTTATGCATATACACATTTAAGATAGTTTTCTTGGAGAATTGACACTTTTTTAGTATGAAATTTCCCTCTTTATCCCTGATAATTTCTCTTTCTCTAAAGTCTACATTGTCTGAAATTAATGTTGGTTACCTTAGCTTTCTTTTCATTTCTGCTAAAATGATACATCTTTCTACATATCATTCCTTTAATCTGTCTTTATCATTATGTTTAAAGTGTATCTCCTTTAGACAACATATAATTGGGCCTTGTTTTCTTTTTAATCAACTCTTATTGTCTTAGCATTTTAATTGATCATATTTACACCATTAATATACAGTGATTATTGATGCAAATGATTTAAATTTACCATGTTGATAACTGTTTTGTATTAGTTGTTCATTTGTTTTCTACTTTTTCTCTGCTTTCTCCAGTTTTAAATGAGTATCTTTTATGATTCTATTTTCTTTTCTTTCTTAGTACATATAAATTGTACTGGTTTTTATACAATTTTTGGAAGCTTCCCTAGAGTTTGTGGAGGTACTTTGGGTAGTGAAGTTACCTTGTAACAGAATTTCTAATTCCTCCCTCCAATTCCTCATTACATTTACGTCATCATTTCCTTTATCTGTAAGCTATAATCACTGACCACATTGTTGACATTATTTTGTTGAACAACTTGTTACCTGTTAGCTCAATTAACAATAAGGAAAAGAAAAGATTTTAGTTTATCTTCATTTATTCCTTCTCTAATACTCTTTTTTTCTTTATGACTAAGTTTCTGAGCTATATAATTTTTCTTCCCTCTGAAGAAGATCTTTTAACATGTCTTGCAAGGCAGGTCTAATGGTGAGAAATTCCCTCAATTTTTATTTGTCTGAGAAGTTGTTTATTTCTCTTTCACTTTGGAAAGGTTTCTGGATACAGAACTTTACGTTGGTAGATTCTGTCTTCCAAAACTTTAAATATTTCACTCTATTCTCTTCTTGCTTGCATAGCTTCTGAAGAGAAGTCCAATGTAATTCTTATCTTTGTTCCTCTGTATGTAATGTGCATTTTATTATCTAAATTCTTTCTAGATTTTCTCTTTATCTTTGATTTTCTGCAGTTTGAATATGATATGCCTGTGTGTATATATATGTATATATGCCTGTGTGTGTATATGTGTATAGGAGGAGATATATATATACACACACATCTAAAATTAGATCAGATTATATGTGTGTATATATATCTCCTCCTATACACATATACACACACAGGCATATATACATATATAATTTTAGATCCTATACACATAATTTTAGATCAGATTATATGGTTTTGGTTTGGAGGCAGTGGGAAAGGAGTCTGCAGAGAGAGACTAGGAAGGGGCTTGCATGCCTGGAGATAAATATATATATTATGTATATAATATCACACAGGGGAGATATATAATCTCCTGATTGGTATATATATATGTATGTGTGTATATATATGTGCATATATATGTATATATGCCTGTGTGTATGTGTGTATATACATATATGTGTATGTATATGTGTATATATTACTAATATACATATACACACACACAGGAGATATATATATTACACATATACACACACACACAGGAGATATGGTGTTCTCAGGGATTCCTGGTTCTGTGGGCTAGTGTCTGTCTTAATTTTGGAAAATTGTTTCTGATTTCTACTTTAAATGGTTTTTCTGTTCCTTTTTTATTGTCTTTATGATATTTCAATTATGTGCACATTATGTTTTGTTTTCAATTGTCCTTCAATTCTTGGATATTCTGTTCCTTTTTTTTCTATTCTCTTTTTCTTCAAGATCATTAATATTTTTCCCTCAGCTATATCCAGTTTATTCATTAATTCATAAAAGTCATTCATTATTTCTCTCAAAGTGTTTTGTATTTCTAGCATTTTCTTTGATTCTGTCTTACAGTTTCCTATCTCTGTTTACATTAGTCATCTATTATTGCACGATATCCACTTTTTCCATTAGATGTCTCAGCGTATTAGTCATAGTTGTTTTGCATTCTCAGTCTCATAATGTCAAAATATCTGCTATATCTGATCCTGGTTGTGATGCTTGCTCTGTTTCTTCAGACTGTGTGTATGTGTGTTTACCTATCAGCATGCCTTACAATTTTTTCTTAGATGCTGGAAGTAATGTATTGGGTTAAATAAACTATAGTAAATAGGCCTATTGTGTGTCTTTTTATATTTTTCTGGGTAGGAGTTGTGCTGTGTTTACTGTTTGCTATAACTGTGATACGAGAGACTAAAATTATTCTAGTGTTCTTGTTTTTGTCTCCTTTATTGTCTTTGGTCTAAGCCTTGGAGTTCTTTCAGCTGTAGCACTTCGTTACTGTACAGGAGCCCTATTGATATGGTGGCAAGTAGTGGGAAAGAGAAGCATTCTATAATCCTATGAATAACTTGGCTGTATCCCTGGGTTGTGACCTTTATAAGTGCTTATTATTTCTTTTTCTCCCCCTTTGGTGAGACAGGAAGACTAGAAGTTGCTAGAAGTGGATTTTTTTTTTTTTTTCCCAAGGTTTATGGGCCTCTGGTAAAATAGTTTTCCTTGAGGACAGGCTTTTGTTAAGGAGAAAATAATGCTCTAGGTATATTTTAAATTGATTACTCTTTCCCCTCTTCTTACTAAAAGCAAGAGAGGATTTTTCTTTTATCTTTACTCAAGGAACTTGGTGGGCTTGGAAGTAAAACTCATCATAGTGTGGGAGTTCCTCAGGAAATAAAACTCCTCAAAGTGTGGGTGTTCCCCAAAGATTGCTCCTCACTCCCACCTGGAATTTAACTCTTGAGCTACTCCACAATTTCCTCTAGAAATTTATCAGTCACAGTTTTGGTCCTACCAGTACTTGCTCTAGTAGCAGGCATCTTCTACATCCAGAAAGCTCTTGTTCTCAGGATGTACCTCTCTTCAGTTTTTTTAGGACAGCGGTTTTCCCTGTGTCCTCATTTTTCTAAAAAATATAAGCAAAGTTGATGATTTTTAACGTGTTCAGATTTTCTTCCTCTGAGAATGAGAGTGATGACTTCCAGGCTCTTTACTTATATGACTAGAAACTAGAAGTCATAACATTTTGATAATAAGAAACGGTCATTAACAATTTTAGGCCAATAAATTTTACAACCTAGATAAAGTGAGGGACATGTCCCTCGAAAGACCTGAACTACCAAGGACTACTCAAGAATAAATAGATAATATTAACTGACTTATATTCATTATATGAAGGACTTTACCTCCCATTCTGGAGAAGGAATTAGTGCATTTTAAGTTGCATGCAAGATAGTTATATCATATTAGATGGAATTACGATCTTGTTATTGTCTTTATTTTGATATTAGATATTATTTAAGGGAATGCATATGGATAGCAAGATAACAAGAGGTGGACTTTTGATGGTTAATTTTATGTGTCCACTTGACTGAGAAAAGAGATGCTGGTAAAATATTATTTCTAAATGTGTCTACAAAGGTATCTCTGGAAGAGACTAACATTTGAATTAGTAGACTGAATAAAAAAATTTGCCTTCACCATATGGGTGGACATCTCCAATTTGCTGAAGGCATGAATAGAACAAAAAGGTGGAGGAATGGCAAATTTTATCTCTCTGCTTAAGCAGGGACCTCTATCTCCTCCTGCTGTCAGACATTAACACTCCTAGTTCTTTGGCTTTTGGACTCAGATCAGGACTTATACTGCCAGAGCCCTGATTCTCAGACTTCTGTGTCTGGGATAAGTTATGCCCCTGGTTTTCATGGTTTTCCAGCTTGTACATAGCGATATGTGGTACTTCCTCACCTCTATAATCATGTGAACTATTTCATATAAAATATATACACACATGGTTACATATGCATATATAAAATATACTTACATATTATATATGTATGTGTGCATATATATTCATATATGTATTTGTATATTATATGTGTACATATATGTGTGTATTGATTGTATTTCTCTGGAGAACCTAATACACTAATGTCAAACAAAATAGACTTTAAATCACAAAATGTTCATAACAGACACAAAGGACATTAAAACAATATATTAATAAAAGCTTCAATTCAGCAATAAATACTGAAAATATAAAGATTTATATAATTAAGAACAGATTAACATTATATAAAGCAAAAACTGAAAGAATGCAAAAGAGAAACAATTTTACAATAATAGTTGGAGATTTTGATACTCAACTCTCAATAATGAATAGAACAGTCAGATAGAAGATAAGTAAGGAAATAGAAGACTTAAAGAAAGCAATAACCCAACTGGATTTTACAGACACATGCAAAACATCTTACTCAAAAGCAACAGCATACACATTCTTCTCAAGTATACATGGGACATTTTCCAGGATAGATCACATGTTTTAAGCCAGAAATTAGGTCTCACTATATTTGAAAGGAAAGATATCATACAAATTATCTTCTCTGGTCACAGTAGAATGAAGTTAGAAATTAATAACATAAGTAAAACTGGGAAAATTCATAAAACCGTGGAAATTATACAAGACTATTAAACAAACAATGGCTAAAGAAAGAAATAACAAGGGAAATTAGAAAATACTTAAAGATGAATGAAAATACAAACATGACATATTAAAACTTACGGGACACAGTGAAAGGATTACTAAGGGGGAAATTTATAGCTATATGTGTTTATACATTTTTTAAAAACAAGAAATATCTCAAAACAACAAAACTCTTTACAACTTAAAAAATTAGAAAAGAACAAACTAAACCCAAAGGTATATAGCATAAGGAATGAAATAATAAAGAGTAGAGCGGGGTAAATAATATAGAAAATCACCAAAATCAAGAGTTGGCTCTTTAAAAAGGTAAACAAAATCGAAACAATTTTAGCTAAATGGACTAAGATAAAAAGAGAATACTCAAGTTACTAAAATTACTTAATGAAAATTAATGAAAGTGGCGACATTACTGCTTTCTATAGAAATAAAGATTATGAGTACTGTGAATAATTGTACAACAAATATTTGGACAAAGTACATGAAATGAACAAATCCTTAGGAATACAAAGCCTCCCAAGATTAAGTTATAAAAAATAGAAAATCTGAATAAATCTATAACTAGTTAAGAGATTGAGTCAATAAAGAAAAATTCCCAGTGAAGAACAGTTCTGGAACTGATGGCTTTATGGGTGAATTCTACCAAAGATTTAAAGAACTAACACAAATTTTTCTCAAACTTTTCCAAAACATTTAGCTGTGTGGGCACACTTTTTAACTTCTTCTATGAGGCCAGCATTACCATAATACCAAATCCAGACAAAGACACCACAAGAGGAGAAAACTACAGATCAAATATCCCTTAGGAATACTAATGCAAAACCCTGAACAATATACTAGCAAACTGAATTCAGCGTATGTTAAAACTACTATACATCATGATCAAATGGGATATTTATCCTTGGGTTTCAAGAACGATGTAACACATGAAAACCAGTGTACTATCACATTAACAGAATAATGTTTTAAAAAGCATAGCCTTGATTGGTGTAGAAAAGTCATTTGGCAAAATTCAACACCATTTCAGGGTAAAAAAAAATACTCAACAAACTACAAATCAAAACAAACTATGTCAACCTAATAACTTTTGGTTCAAAATTAAAAGCTTTTTTTTTTTTTTTTTTTTAAAATCAAAACGAGAAAAGGGCCATTTTCCCACTTCTTTTTTTAGTTAAAATAGTACTGGAAGTCCTACACATAGCAATTATGCAAGAAAAAGAAATAATAAGCATCTAAATTGGAAAGGAAGAAATAAGATTATCTCTGTTTGCAGATAGTATGACCTTATATTTATTTATATAAATTTAGAAAATTAGCAGGATATACAGTTCACACCCAAAAATCAGTTGCATTTCTGTGCACTAACAATGAACAACCAGAAAAGAAAATTACAAAAGCAATTCAATGTACAACATCCTTAAGAAAAATAAAATTTTAGGAATTAACTTAACCAAGGAAGTAAAAGACTTGTAGAAGAAAAACTATAAAACATTGCTGAAAGAAATTAAAGAAGATGTAAATAAATAAAAACTCATCTCACATTAATGGATTGGAAGAATGAATAATGTTAAGATGTCTATACTACAAAAAAAATCTATAAATTCAATGCCATACCTATCAAAATTCCAAAGATTTTAAAAAATTTTGTATTAATAGAAAACCCATCCAAAATTTATATGGAATTGCAGGAGACTCTAAATAGCTAAACAATCTTGAAAAAGAGAAACAAAGTTGGGAGGACTCACACATCCTAATTTCAAAACTGCAAAGCTACAGTTATCAAAACTGTGTAATCTAGCATCAAGACAGACATATGCATCAATGGAATGGAATAAGGAATTCAGAAATATACTCTCACACACATGGTTGAATGATTTTGGACAAGGGGGCCAAGATCAATAATGGGGAAAGGATAGTCTTTTCAATAAATGGTCTGGGAAACTGGATATCCATATGCAAAATAATGAAGTTGGACTCTTGCCTAACACCATATGCAAAAAATTAATCAAAATGAATTAATGACTTAAATGTAAGACCTAAAACTATAAAATTCTTACATGAAAACTTAGGGCAAAGTCTTCACAACACTGAATTTGACAATGATTTTTCGGGTACAGCACTAAAGGCATAGGTAAAAAAAAGAAAAAATAAACAAATTGAAGTTCATGAATTATTTTAAATTGTGCATCAAAAGACACTATCAACAGAGTAAAAAGGCAACACAGATAATAGGAGAAAATATTTTCAAATCATATATCTAATAAAAAAATAATATCCAGAATGCATATAAAGAATATCTAAATGTCAAAAATGTAATATAATGCTATAGTAATCAAGAGAGAGTGATATTGACTAAATAATAAAATATAAATCATTGTAAGCTATGGTTCTGTTGTTGTTTTAAAAAAATGTAATCAATGGGACAGAATAGAAAATCTTGAAGTAAAACTGTAAATATATTTAATCAATTATTTTTTAAACAAATGCTAAGGTAGTTAATCAAGGAAAGGCTAGTCTTCAACAAATGGTGCTAGAATAATTAAATAAGTTGCAATTACAATTGCAAAGACTTTTGCGAAAACATTCAATAAACCATGTCCTATGGCTTATATCATATATAAAAATTAACTATAATTACATTATAAACCTAAATATAAAACCAAAACTGATAAATCTTTCAGAAGGAAACATGGTATAATGTCTCTGTGACTTTGGTTTATGCAGATATGACTTAGATGAGACAAAAATGGCAAGAATCATGAGAGAAAACAACTTGGTAAGTTAGACTTCATCAAAATTAAAACTGTTCTTTGAAAACCAGTATCAAAAAATTGAAAATACAACCCCAAACCTTGGAGAATACATCTTAAAATGCATATCCAATAAACATCATTATCCAGAGCATATTAAAAACACTCACAGCTCAATAATTGTAAAAGGCACAATTTAAAATGGGTAAAACATAGTTAACTATAGAGAACCATGGTCATAGACTAGTGCTTCTGACTCTTAAATGCACATTGAATCACCAGAAGTACTGTTAAAATATGCACTCTGATTCAGTCTTGGGAGAGAGCCTAGAATTCTGTTTTCCAACAAACTCTATTGTTATTGGTTCATGAACCACACATTGTGTGTAAGCTCTTTGACACCATGGAGTTTCTAACTAAGTTTCTCATAGATGGAAAATAAAACTCACAGAATAAGCAACAGCCACTGAGTGAGAAAGCAAGCACCAACGCCTTGAGCTTCTGATTCCTGGTGAGATGTGTTTGACTGATATAAGGATAAGTACAAGTTAAAAATGAGAAGCTTAATCCTCCCTCTGGAAAATAAGGGAAGAGACTTCACCCCACTCACTTTTCTTAGAGCATTTACTTTAGAAGACTTGTAATTGTAAGCTCTATGTCTCTTTGAAATGCATGAAAATCTTTCTATAGACTAAGTAAGCCTCTCACCAGCTTTAGGGGCCAGGAATATCTTTCTCAAGAATCTGGGAACCACATCTTTCAAATGTAATCATCAAAGAAGATAGTGCCTCTACCTCTTAGTTTGTGGGAGGGCAGTAGCCTAACTTCAGGGGCCAGGTGTCCTTCTATAAAACTACTTCCTGTCCTAATGATATGAGAATTTTACTTCTCCTTTAGATAAAGCCAATTAGCTAACACAGATGGCCACCCCAATTACCAAGCGAATCTAGAATAAACTATGTGTGACAAATGGTGCTATTAAGTCCTCTTCCTTGAGAACTAGTGATCGTTTATCTTGAGAACACGTATGTAATGTGTTCTGTCTGATTGGCTGTATAATAGTGAGATTTATTTCTGCATTTGTAATCTCTTCAGTGGATTGCCTGTGATACCACATTTTTGGTTTAATGCTTATTCAATAATAAAATTATTTTTTGTTCTTGTGGAAAACCATATGTGGAGAAGCTATTTTAGATTGGGAGGAGATTTTGCTTTTAATCATATTTTCCCAACACTGACTATATCCATGTAGTTTGTTAATGAGATGAACAGTTATTTAGTAGTTGTGGGTATCTCCCCTTGAAAGAGAAGACTACATGCTTAAAAACAAGAGACGTAAATGAAAAAAAGAGAAAAAAAAAAAGAGAAAAAAATCAGAAAATCACCTCTACTAAATAAATGGATACCTGAATGCACAAAATATGAACAAGCAGATAAATAAATACATACATACATACAAGACAAAATCAGTATGGGCAGAGAAAAAATAGCCCCCTTACTTGGGAAGAGCACTCAGTCAACAGAACAGCTCTCTAAAGTAGGTGTATTTTTCTAAGAATAATCTTATTTTTTAATCCCTGCAGTGGGTGGGGTGGGGGTGGAAGAGTGGTGAGGGAGAATGACTCACTGAGTTTCTGTAACATTCACCTGATGCTTCCTAAAGCCAAGGCCAAATATACTGCAAAAATAAATGCGCACTGATTTCCAAGACTCTCCATTTGGGAAAGCAGGTGTTTTTGCTTTAAAAAGGATTGCTCATCATCACTCGCCATCAGAGAAACGCAAATCAAACCCACAATGAGATACCATCTCACACCAGTTAGAATGGCAATCATTAAAAAATCAGGAAACAACAGGTGCTGGAGAGGATGTGGAGAAATAGGAACACTTTTACACTGTTGGTGGGACTGTAAACTAGTTCAACCATTGTGGAAAACAGTGTGGCAATTCCTCAAGGATCTAGAACTAGAAATACCATTTGACCCAGCCATCCAATTACTGGGGATATATCCAAAGGATTATAAGTCATGCTGCTATAAAGATACACGCACACGTATGTTTTTTGTGGCACTATTCACAATAGCAAAGACTTGGAATCAACCCAAATGTCCATCAGTGACAGACTGGATTAAGAAAATGTGACACATATACACCATGGAATACTATGCAGTCATAAAAAATGATGAGTCGTGTCCTTTGTAAGGACATGGATGCAGCTGGAAACCATCATTCTCAGCAAACTATCACAAGAACAGAAAACCAAATACCGCATGTTCCTTACTCATAGGTGGGACCAACTGAACAATGAGAATCACTTGGGACACAGGAAGGGTGAACATCCAACACCACTGGGTCCCTATTGTGGGAGGGGTAGGGGGAAGGATAGCATTAGGAGATATACGCTAATGTAAATGACGAGCCTAATGGGTGCAGCACACCAACAGGCACATTATACATATGTAACAAACCCTGCATGTTGTGCACATGTACCCTAGAACTTAAAGTACAAAAAAAAAAAAAAAAAGGATCTTTAAGGGCATTTGATTTTTTTTTTCTTCATAGTGCTACCTTAGAAACAGTCCAGAGGGTCTTATTAGTGCAGTTTATCATTGGACAGTGTGGGCTTTGGTTATTGTATATTGAAATATGGATTAGATTGTGTTCTGAGAGGGAATTCCAGTATGAAGCTAATAAAGTTCATGTGACTATTTTCTACACAATATCCTTTTAGGATATTTTGAGAAAGTTTACTTCTGGAAAAAAAAAAAAAACCCAAAGCATTACAAATCAATTCAAACTGCAAAAGAATACAGCTCATGGAGAAATTCTGGAAAATAGGAAATAAGATGAGAACTCAATGAAAATATTTATTTTATTTATTTATTTATTTTTTGAGATGGAATCTCACTCTGTCACCCAGGCTAGAGTACAGTGGTGCAATCTTGGCTTACTGCAACCTCCGTGATTCTCCTGCCTCAGTCCCCCGAGTAGCTGGGATTACAGGTGCCCACCACCATGCCCAGCTAATTTTTGTATTTTTAGTAGCAACGGGGTTTCTCCATATTGGCCAGGTTGGTCCTGAACTCCTGACCTCAGGTGATCTGCCTGCCTCAGCCTCCCAAAGTGCTGGGATTGCAGGTGTGAGCCACTGCCCCAGGCCAAATATACTTTAAAAAATTTTCCAGGACAGAAATTCTAGATTACTTCTCTAAAAAGTTAACTCACTAAGATGGATATTATCAGTCCTATCTCAGATTTGGACCAACTCCAAATTAAAAGAGCAAAGATCTGTAACAAAGCTGCAAACTTGCAGAAATATAATAAAGTTAACACACAAATCAACAGCTTATTAAAGAAAGAATACCAAATTACCAGAAACATTTCAAACATAAGTAGATTAATTAGGAGACTTATCTAAGATTAAAGAGCTCCCATGAAATAGACACTCTAACACCAAATAATTGTATTCCGATAACTGTGGTACACAATTGACTAGGGTGAAGTTCAGGCTTCTTCTTCTTCTTTTTTTTTTTTTTTTTGAGACAGTCTCCCTCTGTTGCCCACGCTGGAGTGTTGGCTCACTGCAACTTCCACGTACTAGGTTCAACTGATTTTTCTGCCTCAGCCTCCCAAGTAACAGGGACTACAATGCATGCCACCACACCAAGCTAATTTTTGTATTTTTAGTAGAGGTGGGTTTCACCATGATGGCCAGGTTGACCTTGAACTCCTAACCTCAAATGATAATCCCGCCTCGGCCTCCCAAAGTGCTGGGATTACAGGCATGAGCCACCTTCTTGGGCTGTCCACAGGTTCCCCCACAACCTAGCCTAATATTTCTGTCCAACCTTGTCCCCACTTAGCATACAGGACCATGTTACAGCACTTTCTTCCCATCATTTATTCATTGCACAATCACCTCCCCAACTTAGGAAAGAAGAAACAACTAGATCAGTGTGTTTCTCAAATTTAAAAGCAAATGAATCTGTGGATTTGTTAAAATACAGATTTAGATTCAATAATCCTTAGACTAACACCTAAGATTCTAAATTTCTAACTTCCAGTTGATGCCAGTGTTGCTGGTCTGCAGACAACGTTTTCGGCAGTAAGTTCCTTAACTTGATATTTCTTCTTAATTTCAGTATATTTCATTTATTTGTTGCATCTTTCATAATAATATAACTAACATTGAGGAAAAGTTCCCATAACCAAGGCCATTGGAAATGGTGTCTGGATCTCAGATGGACTTTCTATTCTACATGTTTGAATTGCATTTATATTCTTTTTTTGTCTTTTTTTTTTCCTTTTTTTTTGTGGAGAACGGGGTCTCGCTGTATTACCCAGGCAGGTCTCGAACTCCTGGGCTCAAGCTATCCTCCTGCCTCTGCCTCCCTGACAGCTGGGATTACAGGCGTGAGCCACCACGTTATCTCACCTTGCTTTTGTGTCGTGGGAGTATAAACACTTTATGTTCTGCCTTTCTTCATCTGACCCATTGCTTCACATATCTACCCTGAAATCAGTGATTTCAAATGTTCATTTTTTAACAGATATATCACTATTTTTACCCTTTTCAATATAAAAGATTTATCATTCAATAAGTCCTACTTAACATTCCTATAAAAGTATTTGAGTTTTCCTTTGTCTTTGTTCTCTGAGTTCTACCAATTATTATGCAGGATATCTTCCATTTGTCCCTCTAGATCCACTTTCTTACCATTTTCATCCTGCTCTGTGTCCTGAGTTTACCTACATGGACAGTATCAACATGGTACTGTCCTTACCCTCGAACTTGAATCAAGAGAAAAAGAAGAGTGAGAAATTAAGGGGTGTGACTGGAGGAAATCGAGTTCCAGGTATCTATTATGCAGCTCCTTCTCTGGCAGATTGTTGTTAAGCAATCCTCTACCTCTCATTAAGCAGCAAGGGTTCAGGTCTTTGCTTCTTTCCCTTGCTTTTTCAGGTATAAATGTGTTCATGCCTACCTAGCTGATACTAGCCCAGGGCTACTGCACTATTCCTTGTTAGCTTCCTTAAACACTGCTCATACCTTTATACATTAGTCTTTTATTAAACTTTTCTTAAATTACCCCCATTTGAAATTATAATCAGTTTCATGTTGAAATTGTGAATATTATAATCAGTAACATCTTTTCATTGAATTTTTGGATAGCGTATTATAGGCAAAACTCACCAAGCACTAGGCAGTGGTAAGACAGTTTTCAAAATACACTGAGAAAACTATTTTAGGGTAAAGAAAGAACCTTTCATATCATCTGGCACAGGATAAGGTTCCAGCGTACCTATTCTAATGAACATGATTAACATCATTTTTATGAATTCAATTATGAACAGGAAGATAAAAATTATTATTATGCATCTGACAGAGGGCCTACAGTCTCAGCATTGAACAAAACAGAATTGACTGTGGGACTACTGATCTTTGGAACTCAAATGTCTAATAAACACTCTAAATCCTGATGGGGACTAGAAATAAGAATTAATGGGTTAAGATTCCAGTTAGGGCTTATTTAGGATATCAGAAATACTTACCAGTTCCTAATTTAGACAAACCTAATTCCTCACTCCTAAACTGGGGAGGAAGAGTGAAGGTCTTCCAATGACAACTTCTTCCATTTCTGCCAATCAAGTTTTCACGTAGTCTACTACCTAGTCATAAGATTTTCTTTAGTTCTTGTTATATGTAACAATTCCAAAGACTCAATTTCCACCACCCAAAAATGGAAAAAAAATAAGTAATTCTATAAATGTGATATTTAGAATGGACAATAGTTAAGTGTAGAGTTTATCATGAAAGAATCAGAGAGAAAAAAATAAAAGGATAAAGTGGTCAAGAAAAACTGAGGGGAAATAGCATTTTATAATAGCAGCACACTTTAAAAGCAGAGTCCAATCTAGTCATTTGTTAGGTCTGAGATTTGATCTGAGAGTTAATGAATCACTTTATATACATACATAGCACTTGACACTCTCCAGGATTTCAGCACAGGGCAGCCTTTTCTTCCTAAGTGGGTACTATTATGCCAAAAATGTAGAAAGAACCAAATTATGATGCTAAGCATTATATATAAGCTTATATGGTTATATTTCATTTAGTCTGATTTCTAATAATTGAGGAATGGTCTCTGTTCTCCAAAATTGTCAGCTAAAGTTGAAAATGGCTCTATTGAGGACACATCTTTCAGATCCAAAATAATAACACTTACTCTAGGGTACATTTATCAAGGGTTTATGATATGCTCAGCTTTTCACATCTTTTAACTTTGTTTTTCCTCACATGCTAATTAGGTAGGGACTATTATATGGTCAATTTATGGATCAGGAATCTGACATTAGAGAATTAAAGTGACTTGTAAACCTTAGCGCTAAGACAGAAGATAAGACTTTCTGGCCTTTGACAACTGCTCACTTCACCAGAAAAAGCAATGTATGTAAATATCTATTTAAGTGGCCTTATACTTGGCTTCTAATATAGGTACAACCCAGCTATTCCCCCAAAAAATGTAGTATAGGAAAATTTTCTTCTAGCTAAACCATTCTGTAAAATGCCCATGCACATTTTCAAGGCCCTGTGATTTGTGTGCTCTGGAAATCAGACCCATGTAACAAATTGAAGCTCTCGATCTGCAGAAGAATGCCTGTGGAATGTTTTAATGCCTGTGAAGAAAAAAATGTAGTCTTTCTTGCTAAAAGTAACCTAAAGCTCTAGGTGGCTGATAACATAGAGTGTAGCAGGGCACTCTGTGCTAAAGATACAAATGCCGTCCAGCCATTCTTTGAAATTGAGCTCCTTTCTAGTTTGGTAAAACTATTTCCAGCAGGTTCAAGGCTTCAGCAAGTCTCACTGTGTTATGAAGAAGTACTAAAGGTTGTATTTAATAAGTCAACATTCTCCCCTGAGCCTTAGTTATAACTTTTTAAAGAGTCTTGGAGGAACAGTTGAGCTTTTCCCAAATAGGGGAGTCTCAACTCATGTTTACCAGATAAAAAAGTGAAAGAAGCTAATTTTGCATTTTGATTCAAAGTTAGTGTGGTAGAGGAAGGTCCTCCCTCAGTCAGGTTGTTTTTCCTATAATGGGTAGAATTATCCAGAGATACATTAAAAAAAAAAATCAAATGCATCCATTGACTGTGCTTTGACTTAGAATATCACAAAAATTAAGAATGCAATTGAACTTGTTGAGTCTTGGCATGAGTTATCTACTCAATGCTGCTGCATGATAAGTAACCACAATATATCAATGCATAAAATAATAGGCATTTCTTTCTTAGTTTGGTATCTGTGAATCATCTGGATTTTGGTTTACCTAGGTTAGGCTCAGCTTGACTTGGCCCCAGGTTCTGAGTTGAGTCCAGTTCTGCTTCACATACCTTCATTCTCTTTGGACCAGCAGATACTCAAGGCATGTTCTTCTTATGGTGAAAATGCAGGAGTGAAAGACAGGGATAGAAGAAAAATATCATGTTTCTTACGTCTCCCATTAAGAATTGTAAATTCACTTTTCTCTGTATTCCTTTACCTAAAGTCAGTCCTATTGCCAAGGTCAACATTTTTTGGATGGGGAAGCATAATCTTTCATTAATAGTTGAAGGGAAGGATAAATATTTGCTCATTAATAATCTAACCTTTCACAGTCTTTAAGTTATTATTTTCAGTAACGCTCCATCAGTCTACCACCATTCAAACTTTAAGGATAGAATTCACTTGTTTTTCTCCTCTTGTCAAATAAATGATTCAACATATTTAGTAGAGTTTCACTACTTGGTCTTTCCATTCTCTAAGCATCATTATATATGTGACCACCAATGAGTCACAGCTATCAGTGACCTGGGAAGGGAAAAGTGAGTCATGTAAATAGTGAACAAAGAACTAGTGTTTTGGAATCACAGAATCCTAAATATTTTAAATAAAGAGATTGTACTCAATAAATACTATAAAAGAGGAAACTAGAGAACAATAGAGTTTAACGCACTTATCCAAGTTACCCAGCTAGTTAATAGCATAGCCATAACCCAGTTTATTATCTTCACTACCATGCTACACTTCCATGGCCTTTTATAAACTTTCTGTTTAGTTTTATACACACACACACACACACACACACATACACACACACAAAATTCAAGGTATTACAAAGGAAGCAGATAAAACTGCTTCTGAACCGCAGTGATATTTTTGGGGATTCTATATTTTCTTTTTAATTTATTTTTTAACTGACAAGTAAAATTGTTTATATTTATGGTATTTATGGTGTACACCATGATGTTTAGTTATATGTATACACTGTGAAATGGCTGTATCAAGCTATTTAATGTCTGCGTTGTTTCACATTTTTTTATGTGATAAGAACACAAAATCTCTTTTTGCAGCCTTCATATACATTATACATTGTTATCAATTGTAGTCACCAAGACGAACAACACATCTCTTGAACTAATTTTTCCTTTCTAAAAAATTTATGTCCTTTGACCAACATCTTTCCAATCTCCTCCCTTAAGCCGGCCTTTGGGAACCACCATTTTACTCTCTCTTCGTATACTAACATTTTTACACTTCACGTATAAATGAGATCATCTTCCCGTGGCTGGTTTAGTTTGCTTAATATAGTGTCCTCTAGGTTCTTCCATGTTGTTGCAAGTAATGGATATTCTTTTTTCTTTTTTAAGGGTAATACCTATTGTGTATATATACCATATTTTCTTTTTTTTTTTTTTTAAGTTCTGGGGTACATGTGCAGAATGTGCAGGTTTGTTACATAAGTAAAAGTATGCCATGGTGGTTTGCTGCACCTATCAACCCATCACCTAGGTTTTAAGCCCCACATGCATTAGCTCTTTCCCTTAATGCTCCCCTGACCCTTTCCCGTCAGGGCCCAGTGTGTGTTGTTGCCCTCCCTATGCCCATGTGTTTTCATTGTTCAGATCCCACTTATAAGTGAGAACATGCGGTGTTTGTTTTTCTGATCTTGTTTTAGTTTGCTGAGGATGATTGCTCCAAGCTCCATCCATATCTTTGTAAAGTACATGATTGCATTTCTTTTTATGGCTGCATAGTATTCCATGGCATATACGTACCACATTTTCTTTATCCAGTCTATCACTGATGGGAATTTGGGTTGATTCCATGTCTTTGCTATTGTGAATAGTGCTGCAATGAATATATGCATGCACATATCTTATACCATATTTTCTTGATCCATTCATCTGTCAATGCACACTTAGCTTGAGTCCATATCTTGGCTATTGTTAATAATGCTGCAATGAACATAGGAGAGCAAATATCTCTTTGACATACTGATCTCATATCCTTTGCATATGTGCCCAGTAGTGGGATTGCTGGATCGTATGGTAATCCATTTCTAATTTTTTGAGGAAGATTCATATTATTTTCCATAGTGGTTGAACCTTTCACAATCCCATTAACAGTGCATAAGGGTTCTGATTTCTCACATCCTCATCAACACTAATTTTTTTCATTTTAGTTAGTAGCCAACCTAATGGGTCTGAGGTGATATCTCATTGTACTGAATTTACTCCCTAGGATACTGTATCTTCTATAACTTATGTGTAGTCTGCATTAGTCTGGATTCTGTATTCTGCATTAGTCAGGATTAAATGGGAAGGCATATGGAAGCATATGAAACATAAAAACAGAAATATCATCTGTATGATAGATAATGCTGGTTGTGAAATTTGGCTTAGGTCTGAGGGACAAATTGGCTTTCAAAAGCTTCTTCCTCTCCTGAGCTTGATCCCCAACAGGTGGGGAACAGGCCACACCTCTTCCCCTATCTATCTTTGGGGCAATCCACCTCAGGAAAAATGTGAGATTTTCAGAGCAGATCTCAAATAAGTATCCTTTAATGGCCCAGATAAGAGATGGAAGAAAAGAGACTCAATCTTCACTGCCTTATAATAAATTATCTCTTCCCAACTGAGAAAAGCATACCCACAATATTGTGTAACCCACAATAAGTAGCCATGTGTGGAGAGTGAGGTAGGAGTGAAATTCTAGGCCATGTGTGTTGCTCTTGGGGTATTCCTGCACAAGGAAACATTAGTTCAGAGCATAAAAACACTCTCCCAACACTGACTGAGAGTTTTTCCTTTCACTGATTTTTGCCTTTGAAGAATTTCAATAGAACATATGTGGCTGTCAAGGTTGAAACTACAATAAAAGCCACTTGGTATCACTTAGGTGATTGTAGTGCTATGATTCCTATGCCATTTTGATTAGTAATGCATATTGATCTCCAGGACCAGGCTGAACACGGATCGAATGACATATGCACAATAGCACATGACTGCGCTCATTTAGCAACAAATCGCCTTTGGAAAGTCCCTTTATGTTTATTCTCCTCATTTTGGTTCCATTTGATGCTTCCCTTTTGTTGACTGTCTTTTGATCACTGTAGGCAACAAAGCCCCAAGGGAGAGTTCTAAAGAGCTTTGTAAGGAGAGGATAGTTTTCTGAATATGGGAATTGGAGTGATACATCAGAAATTGTGGGTCCTCTGGATCAACCTGCTAGTAAATGGAGGCATTCCATTTGTCATCACTGTGCATTTAGTGCAGATACAGCATTTGAGGGGAAACAGAATCATTTGGCAGACCTCATGTATTTGTTTACTGATTTTATGTCTTCATTTTCTCTCTGTACTATCCCTTCTGGGGAAATCTGCTTATGAGCTTTCTTCTTCCAAGAACTAGAGTTAGATTCAGTGTACACACTTGAACATACTGAAATCTTTTTCACTTGCTTTCACTTGAACAATTATATAAAATAATTAATGGTAAGGTATTACTGCTCTAATGCAACTGGACAGAGCCAATTAATTATTTTTCTCCCTAGAGTCAAAGATAGTATTGTTCAATAGAGAATTTTGATATTCAAAATCTATTCCAATCCTGATGAAATTTCTCTCTTTTCCTAAGCCTCAAATCTAGAGATTTCATGGTTTACTTCTGAATTTTAAGAAGACTGGGGCCATATTGAAAACTTTTCAGGCTGAAGGAGGAAACATCTAATTTTAGCCTCATGCTTGGCTGGCAAGGTGCTACTTGTAACATCTCCTGACATCTCATTAAAAGTCATTCCAGATTCCTTGGCATGGGCTTCAGTGCCCTTCATAATTAGATTTCTTCCTTCCTTTTCGTACTCAATTTTTTTCTATTCATTCAGTGGATAGATTTGCCACTCCCCAAGCACAGCAGGTTACTTCACTTCCCAGTGTCTTTATGCATGTACCACTTTATCTCAGGAAAATCTGCACCTCCTTCACTTTACCTGTCTCATGTCCACTTGGCAAACTCCTACATAATCTTAAATAACCTCAAGCTCCTATATAATCTTAAATAACTTATCTCAGTGTTAATTTTCTTCTGTAATACACCCATTTTCCCGTATCTTCAGACACACTTAATTTATTTTATAGTTGGAGTTTCTGGGATTTATCATTTATTTAATTACAATTTTTCTTATAATATAGGAATTTTCACATGTCTAATTCTTTCATTAGACTGTGGGTTCTGCAAGGACAGAAACAATGTCTTAATCTCTCATCCCTAGAGCAAAGAAGAGCTACTGATGTACAGAATATATTCAATACAGGTTTGTTGAATTAAATAGAACACAAAAGCAATAATGTCATATAAAAAGGATGCATGGACAGATGAATAATCACTGCTGAGATGCATACATTTTTAAATCACAAGAGGGTCAGTCACTTCACGGAAGCTACTTGGCAAAGTACTATATCAATCAGGGCCCCATTTTCAATTGCATGGTGACAGGTTTACTTTCTGGCTACAAGGATATGAAATATGTTGTATGTATAATTTATTGTGTTTCATAAAAAAAAAGTGAAGCCCAAATTCCCTGACAACAAGAGATACATTCACAGAGCATAAAATTGGCTCATATGAAAGATGCTTACAATGAAATATTTTAGTACAGATAATGTTATTGAGAAGTTCTTGTTTTTTGAGAAATGCTAAAGCTAACATAAATACACTTTTAGATTTGCCCAGACTTTTAGAGGAGACACTATATGTTGCAACGAGGGCTGGATAAAGAGCAATTGTACTGTACATCAAGAAAATAAAATCCAGGTTTCCCTATGGCACACTCAAAATATCAAAGTTCCCATTGTCCAGAGGGGACAATTAGTAAATTTTTTTTTCTCAAAGAGAAATAATGAGGAAACTGCATATATATAAGTGTATCCATGTCTGACATGCCCCTCCCTTGCCTGAACCTCCAAGTCACCCACAGTTTCTCATGTAAGTACGGTTTTGAGAGTTCTTGGTGGGCACTTGATTATGCTAGAGTTTTTCTCTCCTTTCTAGCGACACGGCCTGGAATTTAGTTCCATTTTGCTAGTTTATATAGCAAGGTTTAAAAAATATTCACCCACACATAAACAAAAAGATAATGTAAACTGTCAACTAGTAACAACTCACACTCTTTCTCTATGATATGTTGTTCAAATATATTAGTCTCTTTAGGGTAAATTAGTTTTAGTTTTTAAGAGTTCCTCTTCAATCCATTGTTCTTCTAAAGATGGTATCTGGATGTTTGAGGGTAGGATGTATGGAGTTGCTTTACTTTAGAAACCAAGTGAAGAGACCCATAAGTTTTCCTCTTCCTAGGTGTTGCTAGTCTAACCTGAGTTGTAGGTGGATTTGCAAAGGGACAATTGGCCCTAACTATCTCTTCGGTGCATTGAATTAGTACCCGTTGCAGAAGTTCATTGTCATGATCATGTCGACTCTCTGGGAAGATCCATGTTTATCTCAGACCTCTGTTGGTTCACCTGTGTTCTTAGTACTTCCCCAAACCTTCTCTGGGCCACCAAGTCATTTCTGGATGCTTTATACACACATGGAGGTCACAGAAGACCAACACTTGAACTCAGGGCTGTTGACATAGAGCACTGTGCCTGGACACACAGACACCACTCAAATCAATGTCCTCAATAGAGATTCCCTCTGATTACTCTATTAGAAAAATATTTAACATTTATGTAGATTAGTGACACAAATGGAAATATATTCAACATTACGTATTGGTAGATTTTAAAACTCTTCATATCTCACCAGATACCCTCTTTCCATTCTGCTACCCCACTCAACAAACACTTTTAATATTTCATATTTTAAGAAGAAAGAGTTGTAACACAGAAGGACAAGGAAGAGATGGAGAAATCTGATACCTCTACAGTGGAGTGTGATGATATATCTTCAGGGGCATCATTTTAGAAGTTTACCTGGTGCAAGCAGAGCAACGAGATTGGGAACAGGAGAAGATTTTAATTGGCTACCATCATGCTGACATTCAATTTCAATAGGGCAACTAATTAGCAAACTCCATTTGCAGAGGTCGTTTTAAAAGAACTGCCGTCAGTGACAGGAAAAACCCTAGTCTATTAAACACTTTCTGTGCACCAGTTCAAATCATCTCAAATTCCCCTCTTATTCCAGACACTATTTCTGCAACCAGTTTTATGTAGGATTTAATCAGATTTCTGCAGGTTAAAGACTACAGACTTCCAGAGTGTCTCACCTGGTGTCTCTTCTGTTTGCCTCTGTCTTCACCAATGGTTTCTTTGACACTGCACCATGGGGCTCTTATGAGAACTCTTCCAGCACTCGGATACATGTCACTCAGAAGCATCAGAAAAATGGTAATTGTGGAGCCAATCTTCAACCAATGTAAACCATTGGATGAATGTTTCTCTCTCTTGTTCCCTGAGTGGAAAGTTCCAAAATGTATTTTATAAACCTGTTCAGAATGTTTTGGAAGAAGAAGCAATAGTTGCCAATAGTGGTAACAAATGGAGTACCATATTTCTATCTTGGCTTTCCATCTTTCCAGTGTAACTTCTGTCTCTTGTTCCCGCTACCCAGTATCAATCCCTCCTCCTCCAAGGAGAAAACATATTTGCCTGTAAATCTCTGGCTCAGGCTTAGCTTTGGGGGAATCTGGAGTAAGACACCTATGTAACAGTTGACTTGAAATAATTTTTTATTCTTTTAACGTTTGTATTATTTGTTTTTACATCTTGTGAGGTGCTTCCCTTGAACCTGTTATTAACCTGTTCAGGGAGATGTTCTCTCACCTGTCTGCCTTTCTCTCTCTCTTTCTTTCTTTCTTTCTTTCTTTCTCTTTCTTTCTTTCTTTCTTTCTTTCTTTCTTTCTTTCTTTCTTTCTTTCTTTCTTTCTTTCTCTCTCTCTCTTTCTCTTTCCTTCCTTCCTTCCTTCCTTCCTTCCTTCCTTCCTTCCTTCCTTCCTTCCTTCCTTTTCTTCCTTCCTTCCCCCTTCCTCCCTTCCTTTCTCTTTCTTTCTTTTATTTTTCTTTCTCTCTCTTTCTTTCTTTCTTTCTTTCTTTCTTTCTTTCTTTCTTTCTTTCTCTCTTTCTCTCTTTCTTTCTTTTTCTTTTTTTTTT